>NC_051240.1:9625971-9800971 GCF_015220715.1 Pygocentrus nattereri | reverse complement strand
GATCCTCACAGACTGCGGCCTGTTGGTCAGGAAGTCTAGGACCCAGTTGCACATGGAAGAGTTTTGTTATCAGGGTCTGAGGAATCATGGTGTTGAAAGCAGATGTGAAGTCCACAAAGAGCATACGAACATAGGAATCCTTCTGCTCCAGGTGGGTGAGGGCAGTGTGGACCACAGAGGAGATGGCATCCTCTGTGGATTGATTCCTCCTGTACAGGGGCGTGTTTACCACTGTGTTACATCACCTTTCCTTTTAACCACACTCAATATGTGTTTGGAAACTGAGGAACTAATTGGTGAAGCTTTGTAGTGGAATTCTTTCCCATTCTTGCTTGATGTACAACTTCAGTTGTTCAACAGTCCGGGGTCTCCATTGTCGTATTTCTCGCTTCATAATGCGCCACACATTTTCAATGGGCGACAGGTCTGGACTGCAGGCAGGCCAGTCTAGTACCTGCACTCTTTTACTACGAAGCCACACTGTTGTAACATGTGCAGAATGTGGCTTGGCATTGTCTTGCTGAAATATGCAGGACGTCCCTGAAAAAGATGTTGCTTGGATGGCAGCATATGTTGCTCCAAAACCTGTATGTACCTTTCAGCATTAATGGTGCCTTCACAGATATGCAAGTTACTCATGCCATGGGCACTAACACACCGCCTGTACCATCAGAGATGTTGGCTTTTGAACTTTACACTGATAACAATCCAGACAGTCCTTTTCCTCTTTGGCCCAATTTGAAATGTGGACTTAGTCCGACCACAGGACACTTTTCCACTTTGAGTCAGCCCATCTCAGATGAGCTCGGGCCCAGAGAAGCTGGTGGTGTTTCTGGGTGTTGTTGATATATGGCTTTTGCTTTGCATGGCAGAGTTTTAACTTGCACTTGTAGATGGAGCGACGAACTGTGTTCACTGACAGTGGTTTTCTGAAGTGTTCCTGAGCCCATGTGGTAATATCCATTACAGAATGATGTCAGTTTTTAATGCAGAGCCGCCTGAGGGATCGAAGGTCACGGGCATTCAATGTTGGTTTTCTGCCTTGCTGCTTACTTGCAGAGATTTCTCCAGATTCTCTGAATCTTTTGATGATATTATGGACTGTAGATGATGAAATCCCTAAATTCCTTGCAATTGCACGTTGAGAAACGTTGTTCTTAAACTGTTGGACTATTTGCTCATGCAGTTGTTCACAAAGTGGTGAACCTCGCCCGATCCTTGCTTGTGAACGACTGAGCCTTTCAGGGATGCTCCCTTTATACCCAATCATGACACTCACCTGTTTCCAATTAACTTGTTCACCTGAGGAATGTTCCAAACAGGTGTTTTTTGAGTATTCAAATTCAAAATGAGTGAATATTTGCTAAAAACAATAAAGTTTATCCGTTTGAACATTAAATATCTTGTCTTTGTAGTGTATTCAATTGAACAAAGGTTGAAAAGGATTTGCTAGTCATCATATTCTGTTTTTATTTATTGTTTTTTATTTATTTGTTTTACACAACGTCACAACTTTATTGGAATTGGGGTTGTAAGTTCTGTGTGGTTTATGAGTGTTTACAAGTTGTATAATGTTCCTTAAAAGCTATGAAGATGTTTTTTGCACTTCACTGGGCCCCCTAGACTCAAACCTGCTGGTGCAGAATTTAAATGTGATTCATCATGTAATTACTATGTAATTAATTGTGCAGTTACCTTGCAATAGTACAGAAAATGGTAGTAGAAACCAAGATTTCTAAGGATTAAAAAGAAAAGCTACATGTTCACATCTCACTCTCTCTCTCTCTCTCTCCCTTTTTATCTGTTATTATTATGTAGTGTACTTTCTGGTTTTGCAGTGAAGAGGTACTTGACCCATAGGGTCTCCTCTCATGTTCTGCATGTACACACACACACACACACACACACATGCACACATAGATTTTTGCCCTCTTCTTCCCTTTCCATTTCCTACAGGTGTATTATACAAACCAACCAACAAGCATATTTCAAGTTTGGGCTTTTGAAGTGGATGTTAACACACACACACACACACACACACACACACACACACATACACATTTGCACAGTCTATGTCCTATATGGCGCATCATCACATGCTTCATTTTGATGATCACATAAAAGTTAATTAATCGTTTAAAGCCCAGATGAAAGTCACCTTGATGGCGAGTTAACATTTTACACACCAGTTCACTCACTAACACATAAACATACAGTATTGTACAAAAGTCAGAGACCACCCGGCATTTATTTCATTTTGATTCAAAATGGCAAACACATAAAGGGATTTATTTCTCAGAAAATAATTCTGAGAAGATTAGATATAGGTAAATAGAGTTAAAATTTCATGAAAAGCTACAGAAAAAATTAAGATACCCTTATTAGTCCCACAACAGGGAAATTTCACCTCCGCATTTAACCCATTCATGAAGTGAAACACCACATACGCACTAGCGAACACACACACTAGGGGGCAGTAAGCACACAGAGCGGTGAGCAGCCCTATCCACAGTGCCCAGGGAATAGTTGCGGGTAAGGTGCCTTGCTCAAGGACGCCTCAGTGGCGTACTGTTGGCTCTGGGGATCAAACCGACGAAACTTCCGGTCACAAGGCCAGTTCCCTAACCTCCAACCCATGACTGCCCCTAAAATGGGACTGTTAGAAAATGTCCAAGACCTGGTAGACCACCAACAATGTCCACATCAGATAAGCAGCACTTAAAGCTTTTATCTTTGAGAGGAGAAAATCAAGCTGCTTCAGCTCTGAAAACAGACTGTTTCTGTTCATCCTTCCACTGTGAGAAGATGATTCTGTGCTATGAGTCTGAAAGGATGTGTAGCTGTTAAGAAGACCTCACTGAGGAAAGGAGACAGACAGAAAGGAAGATTTTCAGATCAAATAAAGAAGCTGCTTCAATGGACTGATCGTCTTTCATATCTTGTGTCTGTTTTCACTGGAAAAGAAATACATGTAGTATGATCTTTGAGTTTTGCACAGTACTGTATGCAAACTATGAACCTGATAAAAATGAAAATTCTTAATAAAAGGTACAGCATTTTAACTTCTAATCCAAATCAAAGCCAAGAAGGAGCTCAGAAAGTAAACAGCGTTACTCACAGTGTCACTGGCAGAGCTGGAGATGCTGTAGGAGATGACTTTGATGGGACAGATACATCGATGGGATAAATGGCGACAGCGTACAGTGTGTGTAACCAGGATAGGAGCAAAGAGTAACATTGCTGTTACAGATAACTCAGTAGACCTGATGGGCTAAGCCTTTGATCCCAGCAGTCTGCTATAAGTCATGTGGGAGACTGTTGCATGAGCCTGCATGTGAAACCCATGGGCCATGTTCATGAGAAAAAAGCAAAATGCATCTCCCTCCCTCATGCATACAACACAAACAACAGGAAGGGCCATAACACAGAAAATAGACGGAGATATTAGAAGTGATTGCAGATTCCATTCAATTTACTAAAGTTACCAGCAGAGGCTGGTTTTGTATGTAATTGTCTCCACAGCCACAGAGGCCAAAGGGAGCCTTAAGCACATTCTGAAAGAATATTTACCAAGAAAATAACTCTCTCACCTCTCTGGATTGGATGGACACGTGTGTGAGCATGGCAAAATGTGCTTTGATTCGGCTACAATAATTTTCTTAGCCGGAGTAAAATGAAACCTCTAGTGTTGTCCCTATTGTCAGAAATCCCGAATTCAATCCCTGGTGATGCTACAGCCATCCGAGGCTGGGAATCCAGGAAACCCTATTAGCCTTGCCCTCAGGCTGAGTAGGATGGCCTCCCCATCACTCGGCTTGATGCTAGTCAGCCCAGGTGTCTGTTAGCTGATGTAACAGAACTGGCAGTTGCTGCTTTTTTCTCAGAGTGTGTTCATCTGACTGATGACGTTGTGATAGTAGCAGTTTGTAATGATGAGGTGGCGCTTTACAGGTCTTGGAGGAAGCCTGTGCTAGCTTTCGCCCTCCTAGCACTGGTAGTATTGGGTGACTGGGGGAGTCCTAACTAATGGGTCCTAACTAATTAGACATGCCTAAATTAGGGAAAAAATCTTTCATGTTTTGGCAACCTCCACAGATCCATAATTTCACTGGGATTTTAATCCTGCATCTTGTGAGCGAGTAGTCAGTTCAGCAGACTAGTCAACTAGTTGACTTTACTGCTCTGAGATGATGCTTTAAGCTTTATGTCCACTAGTCACTAATCATGTAATTATGACACTAACAATATGGATGCCTCAGAGAAGATGCCAACTGAGGAGCCTGGTGGCTACAGAGTCCTTATATCAGGCCTCGTTGGAAAGGGCATGTCGTGTTATACTGACCTGTGGAGTTTGGTTTTGTTCTAACATCAACTTCAACATTTCCACTGATCTACAGTGCTTCACATAGCAGGAAATGAATGTCATCATCTTCAGTTTACTCATAACTATGTTAAAAAGTCATGATACAAGATTCTGGGGTTTGTATCTCTGGTTACCTGAAGGCCAGCAATGCGATCCCTGGCTCATCGGAAAGAGCCTGTCAAGCTCTTCTGACTTGTGAAGTTTGTTGAAAAGCAATCCTGCTTGTTGCTTGTTGCAAGGCATTCCCTTCACCTGTGGTTTTATTCATGATCTTATCAGAAATTAATCGCTGTAGACTCAACTTTCATCACATAAATGTCGACTTCAAAAAAGTTGAAGTTGTGCAGCCACTAGTAGTGGAGGAATGTGGTCTGTGATGTACTAAAACATTAACCAAATGAGCTATTGCAAGCTAGAACACATTACTTTCACACTAAGCAGTCGTTTAAAATTGTTTTACCTGTAATCCTTTAAACATCACACTGACTGCGCCTCATTGTGACCATCAGATTTGTCTATAATGAATGGCTTGTTACTGAATTAGTATTGGACCTGGTGTTGCAGTAATAATTGCACACGACCAAAACTGACATTTCTGACACGACTTTCCTGAGTCTTAAATCCTGACTTGAGAGTTGAGTTCAAAACGCAGTCAATATGCATCTTGAGTGCAACACAGATCTGAGATGCTTGCCTGAGTCTCCATCTCTGCATCATAGCCCATTTTGCCTGATCTGTGTGTTTCTAATAACTAATATGTGCTGAGTGGATGGTTATGTGTTACAGTGGATGGTTATGTGTCTTTAGTAAAGGATATGGGCTGGACACGAGGCGAATGCACCAGCTGCGGGGGCAGGTGGTCTGCTTTAAACAGAAGAAAACGACTGGTGCCAGCTCTGGATACGGCACCATTAGAGTGCTCAGCTCGCTACTGACATCATCGTCATCCACTTCCTCCACATGTGCCTCCTCATGCTGCTCCAGAGGCCCCACCTCCTCATCGATTGGCTCCTCCCATCCAGGTGAGGGAGCTGCCTCCAGATTCGGATCAGCTCCAGTGGAGGATACGCCCACTGCGGTGGGATCCGCCTCCTCAGTTGTCATGGCTATGGAACTGTCTGGAACCCAAAAAAGAAGAGAGAAGAAATGTAAATGAATATTGTTTTTAAAGTGATGCTGTGCTCGGGGGTCCTGAAATTATCCATCGTTTCACGTGTTTAGTATAAGTTTAATACGGAAAAAAAAATGCTAGAAAGCTAAACAAAACAAATTGAACATTTTGTTCCAACACAATGTGACATCTGCCTGGAAAATCCACCAAAATCACAGAGATTTGTATCCAGACGGGACTAAGAGTATCAGACGACTGCTGAGTATGGTGAAAACAGTATAATTCGGCCTTTAATTTTCTCAGGGAAGAAAGGAGAAAAGCACAGACATGGATGATCTAGGTGGAAATGAAGTCACTGAGGAGCAAAAAGAGAGAAATTACCCCAGGACTCCAAATAGGGATAATTTTCTGGCGGAGACCAATGCCAGCTTACACTATTGTGTTCATATTGTGTGGTATCACAAAATGTACAGGCTCGTCAGCCATTAGAGTGCATTTTCCTTGTGGTAATATCAGAAATGATCGGGTCTATAAGAACCATTGTAACACCTCAAATGATTTTTTCATTTATGGGAGCCAGATCAGAGTCTAGAAAACTGACCAAACATCAGGCCTCATATCCAAGCAACATTATATGGATTGTCTAAAGTTACAATGTGACCAGTGGAATTAAAAAGTAAGTGTCTGTATGAATGATCTAGAGATCTGTGAAATACTCCAATGAGATCCCAATGGAATAATGTCCATTTCAGGCCATGTCCATGTTCAATTTCAGCACAGTTTATAAAGTGTACACATTTTGTCATCTAAAAGCCTACCTTATTTAACCTTGTCTAGATCACTGTACTGGTACTGGAACACTTCCCGTGATGCTTTCGTTCTGTTTTATTAACATTATTTTTATGCATCAAATATATCCAAAAATATGGTGATGCAATGTACTGATTTGTAAGGATTGTAAGGATTTTCTAAGCCCTCATAGTGAGCTGATGGTTTATTATACTCACATGCACCCAGAAGAACCTCCTGCCTAGCATCATCTACATTGGTATATAGTGATATAATGATAATGGTGTCACACAGCAATACTGATTTTAGTGATTTTAATAAATAACAAAAACTAACCGCAAGGCCATTTTAAAAGAGCTGTTACAAAATACGTAAATATTAGCTAAATACTTAAATGATAACTAAATACCTCAAAAGATGTTCTAATCTCTGCTAGCACCTCTATGAGATTTCAAATAGTATGTTAGCACTAAGCGGACACCGGTGCACATTTTTTGGCTGTCCTACGTTAAGCATGAACGTCTGATAGCTCCAAAAGACACTTTTGACAGCCATCTGTTAGAAAGCTTGAAATCTCAGGATTCAATTACTGTAAACTTTTATGCCTCATTATTGACAGTAGTAACGATCATCTCATTAGCAACATAAGTATGAAAATGATGAAATGCTAGCAAATCTGTGCATCGTCACCTTCCAAGCCTCGCCGCTCTTCACAGAAGCACTGGATACTAAAACGTGGTCTTGATAAGCAAGACTCAGAGATCAGTTTAGAGATCTAAGAGCTAAGCTAAAAAGGTCAAGTCCCTTTTACTCTGTAATTCAATTCAATTCAATTCAATTATTCTTGTGGATGTTATAACTCATTATATACGGATACAGTGCTCCTTTTACTTTGGGTATGCCATTTCAGGCTAAAATGGCTTGATGGTTAGCAGGTTAATACATAGACTAAGCAAGACTTATCAGTTAGACTACAAAGGGATGCAGTGAGTGAAGGCATGCTCCAGGCTGGAGGATAAATGCTGTGGAGAATTTACTAAAGTTTATGAGTGTTTACCCACAGCTTACAGACCTTTCCACTGAAGGCCTTTCTGTTCCATTTACTTTAAGCCTACACGGCACTAGCCATTGGCTTGTGAACACACAAGCCAATGTAAACTTCCTTAGTCACTGGAATGATTAGCATAGCTTAGCATTAGCACCTGATGCCTGATGTTAACAGCTAACACTCTGGGATGTGTCTGGGATGTGTCAGACTCACATTGGCTAGTATTATGTACTGATTAGATATAATGTAAAAAATGATAATATTGGTACAATGTACAGGGTGAGTGAAAAGTCACAGGACACAGTTTCATTTTTTTATTTTATTATCATCTTTTATCTCTGGGGTCATCTCAAACAAATTGTGCATGCTGAGAAAATCCGCAACAAACATTACCTTCAGCACTGCATCGTGGAGGCTTGTGACAGCATAAAAAATAAAATTAAATAAAACAGTGTCCTGTAACTTTTGACTCACCCTGTATATCCCTTAATATTTAATAGAGAGCAGGAGTTTTAGCAATGAAATGTAATGGGATTATATTACTGCTACTTGTGAGGTACATTTAGACTGTTTGTACAATGGGGGACTCAAATGTACTTTTCTGGCAGTATACCTGTGTGTGTGTGTGTGTGTGTGTGTGTGTGTGTGTGTGTGTGTGTGTGTGTGTGTGTGTGTGTTAGCATCTACCATATGACTCCACTCATCTATTATGCCGTAGTCTGCCCATCCAATCAACCATTAAACATCTAAATAAAAGTGACATTTTCATTTAAACCTGAAATTACTCAAGCAAAGCACAGGGAAGGGCTAATTCCATTATATCTAATTGAGCAGTGGAGCTGTTAGCCAATCAGATGGCAAAGAAGCATGCTTGTCTGGGAGAAATCTTGCTGGATTAATTTAACCCTCCCCATAATTAGATTTAGGATTTTCGAAAAATCCTCATAGTGAGCTGAGGATTTATTATACCTCACACGCAACCAGAAGAAACTCCTGCCTTGCACTAGTGCCAGCTGATATATTGTCTACATTGGTATATTGATGTAATGATAATGGTTTCACAACAATAGAATCACAACAATAATGACTTGTAGTTTTGGTGACACTACGAACCATAAAAACTAACCGCAAGGCCATTTTAAAAGAGCAGTTCAAAATACATCAAAAACAAAATACCTAAATATGAATTAATATGTAAATGAGGTTTAGTGGTGGCTTTAGTGGTTCAGTGGCAAATAATGAGTATTAGAGCTAGGCCTTCATTTTGTAGCAGGGCATGACAATTCTAATCTCTGTTAGCACCTTTATGAGGTTTCAAATAGTATGTTAGCCCTAAACGAACACCAGTGCAAAATTTGGCTGTCCTACCTTAAACATGAACGTCTCATAGTTCTAAAAGATAATCCATCTGTTTTACTGAGTCCTCTGTAGCAGTTTTGCAATGAGAATGATATTTGTTCTTTCATTTTGGCTGCCACTTATAAACCAAAATATAGTCCTCTGTAAGTTTCTAATTATGTTAGTTAATAATCTAACAGGGAAGGCCTTCTGTTCAGCTCCTGAAGTCCTATCTAACTGTCGAGAGGCAATATCAACCAAAAAAAAAAAAAATCTTGGAAAATTTTCCATTTGGGCATTTCAAGATTCTAAACCTTTAGTCTTGAGCTAAAATGCTAAAGAAAGAAAAGTAAAGTATTACTACAAAACTTGAATAAGCATAAATTGCAGATGTGTATTTTTTTTATAACCAGAAGTCATTAGGCCTAGAGGCTCCTGAGGGTTCCCCTCTGATGTAATTTAAAAAAAACAGGACCCAGCTATATGAATGTGAAAGCTTTTATGTGAGGATACAAACTCATGAAGGATTAATGGGTTTATTACTTCTTCAAGTCCGATACAAAGAATGGTATGGTAACGCTTTCTATGAATGTCACCTTTGTAAGCATCTATAAACACATTCATAACACGGTATAATGCATTCATAAGGCATTATAAACATGGCTATAAATATTTCCAAAAACGTATTACACTTTATAGCCATGCTTATTATGCATTATGAATTGTTAACCTAATACATTATAAGTACTGTTCATAACAACCAGTGAAGGAACAAATTACGATGACAGCACTCTACTATCTCACCTCTCCCTCTCCATGCCTTTACTCCACGGTGACTTCACGCTCAGTGTGATATCCGAGGGGGTTAAGGGGAAGGAATCATGAGTACTTGGTCTGCTGTGATGTAATGTAATATTTAAAGTGAGAGCGCTGGGTAAGAAAAGTACATTGTAGCAATAATTCTGGCTGGACAGCCTATTTGGAGCATGTGAATATTCAGGACTGAAGCCCTGAAGATACAGCCCTAACAGCACCAGTGGTGAGAAATAAAATATTGAAAATCTCAGGGCTACTTTAGGCTCTCTAAGCTGTTACTGACTTCTTTGGCACTGACAGTATTATATGTTATTAACAATATTTATAATGCATTAGATTAACAATTCATAATGTATATCAAAACATGTCTATAAAGTGTAATTCAGTGTAATTCATTTTTATAAAGATTTATAACCATGTTTATAATGCTGTAGGAATGCATTATAAAATGTTATAAATGGGTTTTAGATGCTTACAAATGTGACATTCATGGAAAGTGTTACCGAAACTGTTTTTGCTGTTTTATCTGACCTTTTCAGTCAATAATGAAACTCTTTAAACACAGATTTTTGCCAATCCCATTGAATACAATCAGATTACAGATTCAGACTCAGGTGTTTATATGCACACTCTATTCAACAATCTGATGGAAAATCTTCGTTTATATGCTCACTACAAGTAATCATGTGAGGTCCAGTCTGCAGGAGGTGAGTCTCTAGTTGGCGCGCTTATGTTGAAAAACGTACTACACATGTACTTATAAAGGAAGTGGCAAGAGGAAGACGTCGTGTTCTGAGACACATAAGACAGAAGCCAGTCCCACCACCGTCTTTTAAAGAGCAGAGCATAAACTTCGTCTCCTCTGCAGACCAGTTTCTGCTCCCGCTGTGTTGAACGTTATAAACTTTTCTCTATGACGCGCATGCACAGAACATACTTACACGTTCCGATAGGGAATGTAATCAGATTCAGGTTTTTGCATGGCCATTATTCTTGTATTTAACGGATTATTTAGAGGTTTATCCATCTCATTCAATCGAATAGAAATTGTATTACGAATGGCCTCAATCGGACTAGACTATTCCGATTGAGGTGTTTACATGGACGTGTTCTATTCCGATTGAGCTATTAGTTGGATTACTAACGGATTATTAGGCTGCATGTAAACGTGTAGTAGCACACAGAAAGCTCCGGTCTACGCAATGAAATTGATAAAATGAATGAAATGCACACATAGCATAACATCTCTGGTGGCAGATTTAACAGCTTAAAATCCCAGGCCTATTAAATACTACACAGAAAACACAGTTACTTTGTAACAACATTGTGACAGCCTATGGTTTTGGTGCCCATAACGTCGTCATGATGTTGAAACTTCAAATGTGACAACATTGTCTGACAACATGTAGTGGAAACATTGCCACAGTTTTGTCACAACCTCCTGGAATCCTTGATGAGTTCCATTATGTTGTGCATGGAACATGGAGTTTTTATTAACTTGCCAACAGGTAAGAGGGACTTCAATGCAAACTAGTTGCTCTATTCTTAGGTCATAGAAGTGTGTAATACAACTTTGGGCCAACCAGTGGACCCTGGTCATTGAAAGGGTTCAACAAGCTGCTTTGTGTTTTTCATCTGATACCATGATATATTTGGAAAATGATCAATTCCATGGAAACACCTATTTTTGTGTCCCTAGCATTTACAGATATTACACTTGAAAAACATGTTAGAATGTTATCTGTTTCAAGAATTACACCTTCTTTAGCCTCAATTTAGCAATATTGTTTTTTAAATCAATTATATAGAATTCCAAGCACCACAGAAGTGTTTGTCCTCACAGTTGTGAGTGAAGAATTTTAACTGCAATCATCTATACATGAATATGAAATATATTATTTAAATGACAATGTTGTTGTTGTCACTGGTGTTACTGCATAACAAAAAATCTCTTATTTTGAAATAAAAATCATACTGATGACATCACTTGACTCCCTTTTACTCGTTTTCTGAAGATCTATTAGGAAAAGCCACTGTACACTGTAAATCCACTGTGTCTTTTCACTTATCAAAAATCTTCTCATTTAGCCCATGGTTTCATGTGAAGCTTTTAGTTGGAGTCACCGGTGTGACCTACTTTATTCTTAGGAAATTGAGAAAAAATAGAACACAAATGGATTCAATTACTTTTACTTGTTTTAGTGGATATTCCATGTTTGGCAACATGGGGTTTGAGGCTCTATAGCAGCAATTTTGTAAAATTCATTTTTCATCAAAAATGTCACTGGTGTTACCTCTCTTTTGTGTAACACCAATAAGGATCAGGAACACCAGTGACTCCTATGGATAAAGAAAAACGTGGATGTTTCTGTAGAATGACCCAAATAAGCATGAAACTGATTTTGCACCCAGTAACCAAGCCATCCATGCTCAGCCCACAAATGTGACAAAAATCTTATTCAATTTACCAACTTGTTGAAATGCTTACATTGAGACTGCATTGCTCATTCCAAATGCTATTTAATCTGTATGCATGTTAGGGTAGATCAGGTGTACTTCATTTCTTCTTTGTCTTTACCCAACCTGACTTTCTTCCATTAGCTGCAGTGACACAGTACATCTAAATCCAATTTGTTGAATAGGATCTTTGCCCGTGTTCTGTAAAGCTTGACCTGACAACAGTTGTTTTCTGATTCCTCCTCCCACCTTCCCACCATTAATCCCTTAATCTCTCAGCATCCCTGTTGTGCCTTTGACCCTCAGCTTCTTCTTTTTTTCCCCTTCTATTATCCTTTCCTTCTCCTCTATCTGGTCCTCAGTCACTGTGTGGGGGAATTTTCCCCAGTGGGAATGGTCTCCAGATATGAACTCATTGTTTTTCTTTGTGTCTGTGTCCATCTGTCAATAAGATGATTTGTTACCGGGGGTCTCTGTAATGTGTTTTAAGCACTCAGCGGTGGTCCTGGGACTTGAGGGCAGTTTTATCAGCACACACTGTTAGCCATTACAAGCCCGCTGTGATTTAACTTCAACCTGAGTGTGTGTGTGTGTGTGTGTGTGTGTGTGTGTGTGTGTGTGTGTGTGTGTGTGTGTCTAACAGAGCCGAGGCTGCAGTTTCTGCAGTTTCGCAAAGCAGCAATATTGGATAGACTTGAAATTTCAGAACATCACTCACCCTTTTATATGCACAATATAATCAAGTGAGTCAATCAAGTGTATTATTTCAAATAACCTTTCCACAAATTCTGCTTGGGTAAAGGGAATGTCTACCACTTTTTCAAACTTTCTGCATCATTAAACTGTTAAATAAGCAAAGTCATGAAGAGCGGTCTATGAGAAATGCTCTATTCTAAAGAAACCTTCCAAATTAGAATTACATTGCA
The DNA here is from genome assembly GCF_015220715.1 of Pygocentrus nattereri. Taxonomy (NCBI): domain Eukaryota; kingdom Metazoa; phylum Chordata; class Actinopteri; order Characiformes; family Serrasalmidae; genus Pygocentrus; species Pygocentrus nattereri. The sequence continues at coordinate 9,788,123 of NC_051240.1, read as the reverse complement.
GGTGAGAGGAAACGGGCGTCTGAAGTGTTTGATGCCTCTAAAAGTCCCTCACAGAAAACTATCACACAACATGGTAGATGGTGATGCCGTTGACATTGTTTTGCAATAGTTTGGGCCTAAAATAAATAAATAAATGAATGAATAAATAAATCACTGCTGTCAGAACATTTGTCTCTCCAAAATGTTAACTTTACAGGGGAAGGAAAAAACCTACTTAACTTTTTGTGTAAGTTAATGGAACCAGACTTTTTTCCAAGTCATTTTGGTTCATTTATTTTGGTCCATTCATCATGAAATTTATGCACAATATAAAGGGCAACAAGCATTTTCAAATTATGAGAAAAACAGAAAAACAACAAAATATCCAGATACAAGGTTGTAGTAGCTGAATTATACTGAGGAACATGCAGGGCAAAAAATATCAGAGTCAACCCTCTCAAACCATCAAACCACCCTTAATGACTTGTTAACAGCCCAACCACTGAAGTTTTAAACCTCCGGTAGAATTCAGTGGAGTATTTCTCACTGTTTCGGTTCTATCGAGACGACTGCTCTTGCCCCAAGTTGGCACCTTTGTTAGCACTGTCTGGAAGCACCGCTGCATATCCTTATTCATTCATTTAGTCAAGGCCTGAGGCCTTCTCGCTCAGTCCATTGGTAATGCATTGTGGCTCATTATTATTATTATTCCAGCATTGTGTTTGGGGACAAGTGTTGAAGATATTTCACTAAAATCATTTGTCCCAGTAAAATGCATTTCCATTACTGTGGTTTACACATCAGTCTTTATTTTATCAGTCAATTTTAAAAGGTCTTTCAGGCCTAAAATTAGCATGTAACATCATTTGCTGCGTTATGTAGCATACTGAAGTATAGGGGTGCATCTTTAAGCCTCAGCAGCCTACCAGAATTCGCAATTTTAATCAGTGTTCTGTCACTACAATACCTAGCATGCTTTATGCAAATACATGATACAATCATTGGGAACTCCCCAAAGGCGACAAAAAAAATCCACCTACGTACCAGTTATGTACAGGCTAATGAATATAGACATGATATTCAGCAAGTTCTCACCACCTATAACATACATCATCAGAAGAGGGTTTTCAGAGTCTTTAAACTGGAACATCTCACTCTTGAGAACATCATAGCACAACTGTGAAACATCAGTAGGCATGTTTAAAAAGATTTGGTAAGCACCCTACACTATTAAGGGTACTTGGGCAAGACTCCTAACAGTGCCTTCGCCTACCTGTGTAAAACAATCAAATTGTAAGTCGCTCTGGATAAGAGCGTCAGCCAAATGCCATAAATGTAAATGTAAATTTGGTGTTGGTTGCATTTTTCATTTTGGTTGAAGTGCCTCTTTAAAGCGCTTTGTAGTGGTGGTACCCAAGACCCTTAAACCTTAAGAGTCTATTTGCTGCTTCATGACATAATTTCCTAACTCTAATAACTATGTGCTAGTTTCATAGTAGTTACTGACTAATTCCTAGTTTTCATGATTAATAAATGTTATAAATGCTTTAACATTGAGCCTTAAGAAGATCCCCAATCAGTAAAATAAGTTTGAAATGATACATAAATACATCTAATTGTGCCTGGGAGTAACAAAATAAGCATGGTTTTAAGTCAAGGTGCAGTGCATTTGTGCATTTCTATTTAATTACCTTCCACTTCTTTGTGGTGTGACGGCAATTTCCGCGGGTTAAAACTCTTCATTATGATTCATTAATATACTCAGTGGTGTCACAACCTTGCCATTTTATCTGTAATCACACACTAATCTCAGAGACGAGTGAGAGAGAGTCCGTCACTCTTCACACACAGCTGTCACCTCTGACCTCCAGGGATTACACACACTGCTCTCTGACCTGGGGATTTGGACAGATTCATGGTGAGACAACTCTGTGAGAGCTTTGTTTGACTATTTAGTCAGAGTATTCACTGAGTACTGATAAACACAAGAATGAGGACAATATTAAGAACAAATGCACCAATGATTAAACTTTAATCTACACAGTTTACGCCCTCACACTAAATGTAATCAGCCATGTGTTATGTCTGAAGTTTGCTTCGTCTTGCATTGGCACTATGAGGTTATGTAATGGGAGCTTAATAACCTTGCCAATATGCATAACAATCCTGCTAATAAGCTTAATGACCACGCCAATAAGCATTACATGCCTAAATCGGTCACATCTGGGCCCCTACAGATGATCTACAGTTACTTAAATTATTAACAAACTTTCTGATGATAGTTGATTATCAGCAACATTATGGTTAGGGTTAGGTTTAGGAGTAGGCGTAGGTTTTGCCATGAATTTGGGGTTAGGGTTAGGTTTAGGGTTAGATTTAATACAATCTTCCACACTCAACGTCAAGGTCAATTGCATTTAAGAGATGTTTGTTTGAATGTCAAAGATACACTGAGCATCTACAAAGCACCTAAAGGGGATCATCCAAATAAAGGCCCTGTCCCATTTCACCCCTTGCCCCTACCTCTTGGCCCTTAGCCCTCTGTTTTGCGCATTCACGTCTAGGGTTAGGGTGTCCCAATTTTTGTTAAGATGGAGGGGTAGGCTTACTCCAAACAGAGTGTTATGAGGGAAAAAAAACAAAACCCTGCAAGATGACTGCACAAGCGTCCAAAGAAACCCATAAACGTGAGTATTTTCTCCATTAAAAAATTATAACCACTGCATTATCTTAGTTTAATGTTGTTTCAATGCATTGTGGTTGTTTTCTTCATAACAAGCATAAAAAAATGGTAATAGCATGCTAATGTCTCGGTACCTAGCTAGCTAATTTTTCGGTTCCACCTTAAATAGTTCAGCAGTGGTGATGCCTCCATTTAAGGTGGAATGGGAAAATTTGAAAAAGAACCTGTTGAATAGCTGAGTTGAGCTTTATAATCAGACAAATAATTGTTATATACCCCCTCTTTGAAAGCATATGATGCCCTGAATGTAATTAAAGCCCAGCAGTGAGGAGCTGAACTTCTCCCTTCTCTGCCTTCACTGAAGACGGGCCGGGTCACCTACAGAGCAGCGCTAGTAGCTGTTAATGAAGTTATTTATATTTATTTATTTATTTGTTTGAGGGTTGTCCCATTTCGTAGGGCAAGACTTCAACCACTAGCCCTTGCAACTCGACACTCAAAAACAAGGGGTAGGAGTAAAAAGAAGAAATGGGATTGGGCCCAAGTGTTACCCCTAAATCATGCTACGCTGAATTGTTCAGTAATCTCCGACAGACTTGCTTACGTGGTTTCGGACACCATAAGACACACTGTTATCAATAAAAAAGCTATGTTGCATAGCTACAAACCAACCTGGTGCAAAAGGGCTATAAGCTTTCATTACTTGCTGTCTAAATCAGGCTCATACCTCCACTGCAAGACTAAAGAAGCAAACCTCCGGGAAATTGATTACATTTTGTGTAAGGTTATGACTGTGCAGAGTCTATTTATTTATTTATTTTGCCAAATTCCTCTTTAAACTGATCAAGTATATGAGAACTAATTGCAATTCATGAATAAGTAATTCATACTGAGTGTTTTACATGTGTTTGTTGTTGTGAGACGGTGGCACTGCGTACTGCCCTGAGCAGAGTTGTCACTCACAGTCTTGTGTTTATGAGTCTTACATATTGTTTTCCACGGCACACAGAGCAGATGCAGGCACTGCTATCATTACTGCAACAAGTGCACAGTCTCACTGAAGCGTCAGTGGGTTACAGAGAGGCACCAACACACATGCTACCAGCTGGCTAAAGGAATCTTTGTGATAATTTTCTGGGTGATATTTTATTTTAAATTGTCCTTTGATATGAACCAAACACTTAACAGACTCTGCTACATGTCAGTGATGTAGCAGCAGTGAACACATTCAGCAGAATATCAATAGTTTTATTTAATTATGGTGTAAACAAAATGTGTTTATAATCTGCTGAATTCTGTTGATTTTCACTCTATTTGGAGAGACCAAATTCATATCTGTAGATGTTTAACCTGAGGGGTCACTGAACATGTAGCAGGTCTAATACTGACCATCAACATCCTTGACAAGCTGTTATGATGTTTAGTAAGATTAGGTTTTGGTTTAGGTTAGAATTAGGATTAGGGCCAAGGTGATGTTTTGGATTAGGTTTTGAGTTAAGGTTAAGGTCGGTGTTAGGATTAGGGCCAAGGTGAGGGTTAGGATTAGGTTTTGAGTTAAGGTTAAGGTTGGGGTTAGGATTAGGGCCAAGGTGAGGGTCAGGAATAGGTTCAATTGAGATTAAGGTTGGGGTTAGGATTAGAGCCAAACTAAGGGTTAGGGTTAGGTCTTGGGTTGAGGTTAAGCTTGGGGTTACGATTAGGGCAAATATGATGGTTAGGATTAGGTTTTAGGGGTTGAGATTAAGTTTTGGTTTAGGATTAGGTTTTGAGTAAGGTTAGACAAGTTAGGTTTTGCTTAATGGAACTAACATATTAAGTCTACTTCATGTAACATATCAACAATACATGAACTTAATGTAAATAATGTATTAACAGTATCTCTTGAAGATATTTACATGTACGGCATTTGGCTGACGCTCTTATCCAGAGCGACTTACAATTTGATCATTTTACAAAGGTAGGCGAAGGTGGTGTTAGGAGTTTTGCCCAAGGTCTCTTATTGGTATAGTGTAGGGTGCTTATCCAAGCAAGGAATTGAACCCCAGTCTACAGCGTAGAAGGCAGTGGTGTTCCCCGCTACACTATACAAACAAGATATGTATTCAGCTGGTCAATACTGCTACTTCACTGATCTTAATATGTTACTGATACTCTGTTAAGATTTTATTAATCATCTACAAAGGACCACTAATAATGTTGTTATAGTTTTAAGCAACAATAGTAACAAAAATAATAACAATAATTACGACAAAACTAAAAAATAGGACCAGCACTAACAGCATTGACACCAGCAAAAACAGCAATAACTACAATGAAAATGGCTACAATAAAAGTACAACAGCAATGACAATAACCACAGTAATAGCATTGGTAGTGACTGATAATAATAACAACTATCATAACAACAACAGAAACAACAAGAAAAACAATAAAAACAATAGCAACAATAATGATAACAAAAATAACAAAAATGCATGCGACAATAACAACTACCACTTCCGCAACAATACAAACAAATACAACAACAACAACAACAACAAGAAAAAACAATAAAATCAACAATAGCAACAATAATGATCACAACTATGACAACAACAGTGACAATGATCATAGTAACAATGCCACAACAATGACAGCAATAAGAACAATAGTAAAATAAAAACAATGCATCAATAAAACATAAGTAGATTCACTAACAACAACAATAGTAACTAGATGTGCATTTCCTGAAAGAACTGCAAGAGTGCTTGAAAAGAGCTGCAAGTGTGTGTGTGTTTGTGTGTGTTTCTGTGTAGGTGAACAACACCTCCTTAGGTATGTGTCTGTGTGTGTCTGTTTGTGTGTATCTGTGTGGGGTGGTGTCTGTGTGTGTGTGTGTGTGTGTGTGTGTGTGTGTGTGTGTGTGTGTGTGTGTGAGAGGGAGAGATGTATGTGTTTTAACTGTCATTCTGTTATTATGCAGCTCTTAGTGGAGAAGCCTTGTTTGAGTCCGATTTGCACCCTCTGAACAAACAGTCATAACTCTAGAAATGTTTACTCTGTCACTTAACCGGATACATGATGTGAGATAAGACCCCTTGAGGACTATTTTGGTGTAGTGTTATGACAAGTTAAACACAGAGAAAATCTTGAAATAAGCAGATTCTGATTTTGAGAAATTTACATGGGCGTGAATGGGGCAGTTTTCTGTGCCTAGTGCCAAACAAATGTTCATAACTCTAAAGCTAATTGATAAAATGATGAGATATTTTGCGATTTCAGAAAGGACAAGTTTCTCTACCATTTAAAACTGAACTGGAGTTTCTAGGTGAAAGTTTAAGGATTTTAAAGCAGATTCCCTGTGTGATCAGCTGTGTCTGTGAGACTGAGTGGCCTGCTGTGACGTCATCGATGTCAGTTAGAATTTGAAGTTCTGATCATTCCGCTGTTCATTCTTATGGGAGGTTTTTAATATTTAAACTTAATTTTATTAAAAACTCCCAATCCGATCGACTCCAAAAATACACTGCACAAGTTACAGAACTGAAACCTTCGAAACGCAGTTTGAATGTAATCTGTTCATTAAGCGGTTCGCGCTGATTAATCACAGAAAAGTGTGGAAGAAGAATAAGAAGAAGTATGAGAGATAACAATAGAGCGCCTTTTCAAGCACTAATTATAACATCAACAACAATAACAGTAATAACAATGCCAAGAAAAGCAACAATAACAATAATAACATAACAACAATATCCATAGTAAATATGTACATATCGCTGTTGTCGGAACAAAACCGCGTATCTCCATTTTTGTCATTTTTCAGTTTTTGACATAATTTGAAAATACTTATTGCCCTTTAGATTGTACATAGATTTCATGATGAAAGACATGGCCCAAAATTACATGGAGAAAAGTCTGGTTCCATTGACTTACATTGAAAATAAAGGAAGTTTTTTTCCTTCACCTCTAAAGTTACAATTTTGGAGACACAAGGTTTTATTCAGACAACAGCGATATTAATAGTGCTTCTCAAACTGTATGTAGCACACATGACGATGTCAACTCAAAGTGCCTTACTGTCATTAGTAAAAAAATAAATTACAATAATCAAACTGCAATTTAAATGAAATATATTACAATAAAAAATGCGATAAAAAAATGACATATCACACACAGTACAAAGCTTTCCCTTAAAACACAGACCAGGCTGGCATCTCCACAGTGTACCTGCTCTAGAGGAAACACATTCAGCCCCTCCACCTGCACTACAAAGATACTGAGAGAGAGAGAGAGAGAGAGAGAGAGCAAGAGCGTGAGAGAGAGAGAGAGAGAGAGAGAGAGAGAGAGAGAGAGAGAGAGAGAGAGAGAGAGAGAGAAAGAGAGAGAGAGAGAGAGAGAGAGAGAGCAAGAGCGTGAGAGAGAGAGAGAGAAAGAGCGTGAGAGAGAGAGAGAGAGAGAGAGAGAGAGAGAGAGAGAGAGAGAGAGAGAGAGAAAGAGAGAGAGAGAAAGAGAGAGAGAGAAAGAGAGAGGTGTGTGTAGGGGTCTTTGTTACTATTCAGATGAAAGCTGTTATGGAGCTGAATGGAGCTGCTCTTTATGTCAAAGCTCACCATCTACAAAGGAAAAGGTTTCTCCATGAAGCTCAAACACAATCAAACGGTCGGCTGCTGTGAAATAGCCATTTAGGATGGAGGGCATTTGTATTCAAATGTTTTTGTTTTTTTTCCCTTTAAATTCCCCACTAACCAAAAATTGTTTGGCTCTTTCTCCTTCCAGAATACAAATCACAAGAGATTTACCCCTGAGAGTGTTTCTGCAGAAACACTTAAATCCAGACTTTAAATAAGAAATATATATTCTCTCTCTCTCTCTCTCTCTCTCTCTCTCTCTCTCTCTCTCTCTCTCTCTCTCTCTCTCTCATATCGCAAACTCTCTGTGAGGAAGTGCAGCTCTGTCTCCACCACTGACAGCTCATAGTGAGAGCACAGTCTGGCCACTCTCTCACTCACACAGTCTCTCCCACAGTCTCTCTCTCTGTCAGTTCATCTTTATCTCTCTCCTTGTTTCTTTTTCTTTCTTCTCTTGGCTTGCCTCCTTTTTCTGTGTCCCTCTCATTTTCTCTCTCTCTCTCACACACGCTCTATGTCTCTATCTCTTGCTCTCTCACTCATTCTCTGTCTCTCTCTCACACACACTGTCTGTCTGTCTCTATCTCTCTCTCACACACACACACAAACACTCTCTGTCTGTCTCTCTCTCTCTCTCTCTCTCTCTCTCACACACGCTCTATGTCTCTATCTCTTGCTCTCTCACTCATTCTCTGTCTCTCTCTCACACACACTGTCTGTCTGTCTGTCTATCTCTCTCTCTCTCTCACACACACACGCTCTATGTCTCTATCTTTTGCTCTCTCACTCATTCTCTGTCTCTCTCTCACACACACACATGCTCTCTGTCTCTCTCTCTGTGTGTCTCTATCTCTCTCTTGCTCTCTCACTCATTCTGTCTCTCTCTCACACATGCATGCTCTTTGTCTCTATCTCTCTCTCACTTTCTCACTCACTCTCTCTCTTTCTCCATCTCTCTCTCTCACACACATGCTCTCTATGTCTCTGTCTCTCTCTCACACACACACACATTCTCTCTCTGTTTTTATCTCTCACACACACACTCTCTGTCTCTATCTCTTGCTTTCTCACTCACTCTCTCTCTCTGTCTTTCTCTCACACACATTCTCTCTCACACACATTCTCTATCTCTCTCTTGCTCTCTCACTCACTCTCTTTCTCTGTCTCTCACTCACTCTCTTTCTCTGTCTCTCACTCACTCTCTTTCTCCATCTCTCACTCACTCTCTTTCTCCATCTCTCTCTCACTCTCTTTCTCCGTCTCTCACTCACTCTCTTTCTCTGTCTCTCACTCACTCTCTTTCTCCATCTCTCTCTCACTCTCTTTCTCCGTCTCTCTCTCACTCTCTTTCTCAGTCTCTCTCTCACTCTCTTTCTCTGTCTCTCTCTCACTCTCTTTCTCTGTCTCTCTCTCACTCTCTTTCTCTGTCTCTCACTCACTCTCTTTCTCTGTCTCTCACTCTCTTTCTCTCACTCATTCTCTTTCTCTGTCTCTCGCTCTCTCTCGCTCTCTCACTCACTCTCTTTCTCCGTCTCTTTCTCTCTCTCTCTCTCACTCTCTTTCTCCGTCTCTCTCTCACTCTCTTTCTCTGTCTCTCTCTCACTCTCTTTCTCTGTCTCTCTCTCACTCTCTTTCTCCGTCTCTCTCTCTCTCTCTCTCTCGCTCTCATACACACACACACACACACACACACACACACACTCTCTCTCTCTGTCTCTTGTCTCATACACACACATTCTCTGTCTCTATCTCTCTCACACACTCTCTCTCTTTGTCTCTATTGCTCATACACACACACACAAACACACACACTCTCTCACACACATGCTATTTCTCTGTCTCTATCTCTCTGTCTCTCTCTCTCTCTCTGTGTCTATCTCAGTCTTTTTCTGTGCAAATTATAACACAGGCCACAGGCTGTGAATTGTAACATATCAAAGGTCAGAGAGGCTGAAATTCTTGTCCCAGCTGTTGAATTCCTTTCAGTTTTTTTTTACCCTTCGTGTCTCAGTGAGTCTTGAATGGGATGTAATAATTCTCCTCAGCCTCTCAGAGCGCTCCATTGGACAGTGGTAGTAATACAGCAGTTATAAAGAGCAGATCGCTCTTCATGAAGAGGCAAATGAGCTGGACTTAATTGGTAGTGGAGCTCCAATGTTACTCAGCCCTGCCATTAGAGGCTTCATTCAGGAGCGCAGGCTGACGCATCTCAGACAGGACGAGTATCACTGTATAACAGAATCTCCATCCTGCTTTTATTATTGCAATGTGTTTCACAAGCATTCAGTTCACATCACTACAGAACTATTTATCATTGATTGATTTAATTAAGGCCATGAAACTGAAGATTAGGGATGCATCGATACCAACAGATACCAATACTGGTTTTGGATATCAGGCCGATGCCATGGTCATTTATTCATGCTCACTAAAAAGCACTGATACCAACTGATACACAACACATGGTGGGACATAAGCTGAGTGTACACGGCCACCATAGATATACCTATCTAGATACCGTGTTGTCTGTTGTTCTCTGTCTGAGACCTTCCCATCTGCCATGTTGAAGCAGTCAATATCCACTTGTATATAGAGAAGATTAGACTCAGGATTTAAATGGCCACAACCTCCTTAATACTCAAGCAATATTCAACGCATTTGTTCGATTATAATCCTCAGATGTAGATGAATCTAGGTTGTATGGATCTGCTCTCGGTAGCTTTTATTACTTTAATAAATGATTGTGCTAATTAGCTGTCCTGACCAGCAGGAAAGTACCAGTCTGTACCTGACGTTAAGTTCCAGTAGAAACAATCTCACACACATCAGCTAATCCATCAATGTCTAATCTTAATACACATAGAAATAAAACAAACCCCTCAAAACACAGTAAGAAAGACAAGGCTAAAGTTGGCTGCCTATTCACCAGCTTCTTGTTCAAGTTTTCTGGTTTCACCAAATGGGGTAGCAGCCATTTTCTGGTGCCTGGTACCTTTCTGGTAAAGCTGAACCATTTAAGGTCTAACAGGACAATTTGAAAACGAAGCTGGCAAATAAGGATTTGTAAAGGAAGGTGCTAACATTAACCCATTATGATTATCTACACGGATTAAGGAATGCTATAACTTGCAAGCTACAAAGCATTAACCAGCATTAACATTGTAAATAAATAACTACTACATCAAGTTAAGATTCCCTGAATACACTGTTACATGAAACAAGCTTAATATATAACCAGAGGGAAAACAATCACATCAACAGGTTCTTTGTACATCACCAACCACACGGCCATATCTACACATAAACATCACACGAGCAATACGTATCACACAAACATGAGCGTGGATTGCTGCGTTCCCTCCATTAGAATAATTTGAGAACGTATCTTAAACTGTCGATCTGCAATGGTACTGAATGCGGTCCAGCAGCAATGCTGACCACCCTAAAATGGCGGTGCTGTTGACGTGGCTGGCTAGACCCAACGCGGCATCTAGGTATAAATAATCTATGACTGCCATTAATGAACAAATGACTCAAGCTGGCAGTGAAGGAGGTTTTGTTAACACAGATACGTGTAACTGTCTCTCACAATCAGACGCAAAGTCACTGGTCTCTTTAAAACAGCAACGCAGTTCACAAATTACATTTACCATCAGGACCACCATGGAGATTTCAGGGATTAAATAATCCAGTTCAGAGAACCACCATTCAGATCCTGTGTTTATGTCCATTTAAACTTCCCATTTAACCACCTTCACAACATGTTTGGTCTAAAACGTTCCCTTGTTTCTCAAACAGTCATCTGATTGACTCAGACTCTGAGTTTAGTACTGATAATTTACTGAAATCTACAGCTAAATACACATAAAATGACTCAAAATGCAGTCACGCTTATAAAAAAGGCTAAAAGCTAGTCATGAGGTGTGTGCATGATGCTGAGCTGAGAGAGTGGGAGAGGGGTGGAACAAAGGCAACAAAGTAGATTGAATGTGTCTAATCTTACTTAATAACCCAGACTAATCATTGAGTATTTAAAGGTTGCCACTTTCACCATCTACTTACGTTACCTAGTTTATCTGGACCTTCATAAACAAGAAATTTTACTTTCCGTTCACAGTTTAGTTGAATACTGTTGTTCTAAAGTGTTTGTCAGAAATGGCCACAACCCTCTGCAAATCAGTAGCACTTATGAAAAGAAAGTACCCGACAAATGTACTGTACAGTTTTTGTCTGTACTGCACGGTTCATCTTTTGTTGTTTTCATGCTGACCAGCCTCAGCAACTTTGAGAAAGTGTGCAGGAAATGGGAGTGGGGGTAGTGCTAAAATTATGGTCCATGAGTACATCACTACAACAGGTGCCATCACTCAAAGGCACAGCGGAAAACGAGCACTGGGGAAAGGGACAATGACAGCACCTGGACCTCAGCGTGAGGGAGTGTGGGTGAGTGTGGGTGAGTGTGGGCAGGTGTGTGTGTATATGTGTGTGAATTATTGTTTTCAGTGAGATTATCTGCTGGGTAGTTTTGGCCTGTTAGCCCCAGCCTTACTGCTCCTCTGTCATCAGACTGGTGAATGCTATGATTTTCCATCCTTCTGTCAGCAGAATGGGCCTCTGAGTATATGTCGTCATTCAGTAGTCCACCATTATCATTCGGGTGAGTGCTCAGCCTAAGCCATTTTTCTCTATGGGAGAAATACATAGTGCTTTTCGAAAATCGCCATAATCAAGCTCTGTGGCTAACCAACGGCTAACCACAGCTGATTTGTCAGATTCCTCCCAAAAACATGCAATCAGGCGAATTGGAGATTCTTAATCACCCCTATGGGTGAGTATGTATGTCTGTGTGTCTGGCTATGTGTCCAGGGTGTTTCCTGCCTCAGTGACTCAGGAGGGTAACACTCAGAAAATGAGTAAAAGAATATTTACACAATGGCTGACATATATTTAGTTGTAAATCTTGACTAAAATGGGCATGTCTTGACTAATGTTGACATAACCATCTAATTTAATGCTGAATTTAAATTTGAATTTTAAAGTTGCAATGTTGCATTGGACACATCCTCTAAAAATGAACCCACTGAGGGCTTGGACTTGCACAAAACTAGCTGATTTAAAGCAGTATTCTTGTTGTGTATATACAGTGGGGCAAAAAAGTATTTAGTCAGCCACTGATTGTGCAAGTTCTCCTACTTAAAGATGAGAGAGGTCTGTAATGTTCATCATAGGTACACTTCAACTATAAGAGACAAATTGAGAAAAAAAATCCAGGAAATCACATTGTAGGATTTTTAAAGAATTTATTTGTAAATTATGGTGGAAATTAAGTATTTGGTCAATAACAAAAGTTCAACTCAATACTTTGTAACATAACCTTTGTTGGCAATGACAGAGGTCAAATGTTTCCTGTAAGTCTTCACCAGGTTTGCACACACTGTAGCTCGTATTTTGGCCCATTCCTCCTGCAGATCTCCTCTAGAGCAGTGATGTTTTGGGGCTGTCGCTGGGCAACATGAACTTTGAACTCCCTCCACAAATTTTCTATGGGGTTGAGGTCTGGAGACTGGCTAGGCCACTCCAGGACTTTGAAATGCTTTTTACGGAGCCACTCCTTCGTTGCCCGAGCGGTGTGTTTGGGATCATTGTCATGCTGGAAGACCCAGCCACGTTCCATCTTCAATGCTCTCACTGATGGAAGGAGGTTTTGACTTAAAATCTCACGATACATGGCCCCATTCATTCTTCCCTCAACATGGATCAGTCATCCTGTCCCCTTTGCAGAAAAACAGCTCCAAAGCATGATGTTTCCACCCCCATGCTTCACAGTAGGTATGGTGCTCTTGGGATGCAACTCAGCATTCTTCTTCCTCCAAACACAACGAGTTGAGTTTTTACCAAAAAGTTCTATTTTGATTTCATCTGACCACATGATATTCTCCCAATCCTCTTCTGGATCATCCATATGCTCTCTGGCAAACTTCAGGCGGGCCTCGACATGTACTGACTTAAGCAGGGGGACACGCCTGGCACTGCAGGATTTGAGTCCCTCTTGGCGTAGTGTGTTACTGAGGGCAACCTTTGTTACTTTGGTCCCAGCTCTCTGCAGGTCATTCATCAGGTCCCTCTGTGTAGTTCTGGGATTTTTGCTCACCGTTCTCATGATCATTTTGATCCCACGGGTTGAGATCTTGCGTGATGCCCCAGATCGAGGGAGATTATCCATGGTCTTGTGTGTCTTCCATTTTCTTACAATTGCTCCCACAGTTGATTTATTCACACCAACCTGCTTGCCTATTGTAGATTCACTCTTCCCAGCCTGGTGCAGGTCTACAATTTTCTTCCTGGTGTCCTTCGACAGCTCTTTGGTCTTGGCCATGGTTGAGTTTGGAGTCTGACTGTTGGACAGTCTTGAGGCTGTGGACAGGTGTCTTTTATACAGATAATGAGGTCAAACAGGTGCCATTAATACAGGTAACGAGTGGAGGACAGAAGAGCTTCTTAAAGAAGAAGTAACAGGTCTGTGAGAGCCAGAAATCTTGCTTGTTTGTGGGTGACCAAATAATTATTTTCCACCATAATTTACAAATAAATTCTTTAAAAATCCTACAATGTGATTTCCTGGATTTTTTTTCTAATTTTGTCTCTCATAGTTGAAGTGTACCTATGATGAAAATTACAGACCTCTCTCATCTTTCTAAGTAAGAGAACTTGCACAATCAATTTTTTCATGGAAATACATGACTGGGCAACTGTGACTGGACAGGGCCTAAACAGGATGGCATTGAATAACCATATAGTTATAGCAATAGGCTTTCTTTCATGTAACAGTGTGAACAATGAAATGCACAGGATGATTTGCTTGCTTTTAGCATGTATATAGCATTATCCATACTTAATGAGCTCATAATCAAACATGAAACAGTCCCAGGGGTCCAGAACTGACGCCATTAATTTGCTCTTTCAGAAGGTCAGTAGGTCAGTTTGACCACTGAATCTTCTGGGAGAATGTTCAAAAACATGATAAGCCAGGCACCGAAGCAGAGTTTTTTTTTCCCTGCTTCCTCTTGTGAAATCAGCACGAGGAGCAGGTGCCTCGTTGTGGGATATGGGTTAATTAAATTTGCATATTCGTATTTTTTTGATTGAATTAACAAGGCCTAATGAACACCTGCTGAAGTGACCTCGTCCATGCTGACAGTGTCACCCATATAAACACACACAAATAGACAAACACACATACTCTACATAGAGGTAGATTTATTCATAGATTATGAAGGTAAAAAAGGGCTGTATGTTTGAGAAGGAATTAACAGTGATGTGATTCAGCCAGAGGGGCTCAAACTTATTTAAACAGAACTAGAACCATATCAGCGGCAGTACAGCCTCAATTCTGCAGTAAACTGTATTGCCTAAACAGATTAGACCACCAAACTGACATTAGTCTTTCCCTCTGGGTGAGACTGTCTTTGAAATAGATGTCTGTTTATTTACTCTAACAAATCCCACACATAGCCACAGCCAGGCTGAATTAGTGGAATCTACAATGAGGCAGGATCTTCTTCTTTTACATTCATACATATTGACGTTCTCAACCTGACAACAGATCGATATTTGCATTTGATATGTTATACCAGCAAGCTGCAAGAACACAGATGGAGCACTGTGTTGCTCATCGCTCCACATATGCTTGCCATGCCTGCAGAATGTGGTCAGAACTGAATGGTTGAGGTGTCTATATCTGAATAAAGACTAATAATAATCATCCTTATTAATAATTATATATAATGATTAATAACCCTGATTCATAATCCTCATTATTAACCAAGACTTCATGTTTTTACTAGCCATGATCTTCGGGCCCTCAGGCAGCACAGCATTAAAAATAGACGTGATTTTGTAGTGGAAATCATTGTATGGGCTCAGAAACACTTCTGAAACCCACTGTCTATGAACACAGTTCCTTGCTGCATCCACAAAACTCAAAAATACAAAGAAGAAACCACATATAAACAGGTTCCAGAAACGCTGCTTCTCTGAATGCTCAGAAATGCTGATCCATCTCTGGGCCCAAGCTCATTTAAAATGGACAGAGGAGAAGAGGAAAAAGGTCCTGAGGTCCCATAAATAAAAATTTGAAATTCTTTTTGGAAATCATGTCCTTGGCCTAGAGACCATTAGGTTTGGTATCAGTGAAGAGTGCAAAAGCCAGTATTTATGACGGTATAGGGGTGAATTACTGCACATGGCATGCATAACGTGATCATCTGTGAAGGCACAATTAATGCTGAATGATATACACATGTTTGCCAACATCTGCTACCATCCAGATGATGTCTTTTTCAAGGAAAGCCTTGGTTATTTCAGCAAGACAATGCCAAACCACATTCTGCATGTATTACAACAGCATGGCTGCAAAGTGAAAGAGTCTGGGTGCTAAACTGGCCCGCCTGCAGTCCAGATCTGTCACCCACTGATAACATATGTTGCATTATGAAATGAAAAATATGGCAAATGAGCCCCAGAACTGTTGAGTAGCTGCAAATCACATATTAAACAAGAACGAGAAAACATTTCACTTTCAAAACTACAGCAGTGTCTCTTCAGTTCCCAAACGCTTACAGAGTGTTGGTAAAAGAAGAGGTGATGAAACACAGGGGTAAACAAGCCCCCATCCCAACATGTTTGGAACATGCTGTCGGCATTAAATGGGCAGATATTTTTCAAAGAACAAAATTTGATTTGTTGTATTTGTACTATTTGCCTTTAAAAATATGGTTTACATGATTTGCATATTATTGCACTTTATTTTTATTTACATTCTGCACAGTATCCCATTTTTTCGGAAATGTAGTTGTATTCTAATTCAGCTATTCGTCAGATTATTAACAGAGTATTAGTCTGCATGTAAATGTAGCTGATGATAGCTGAGGATGGGGGGAGGTGGTGCTAAAATATGATATTGTTGGTAAATATTACCAATAACCTGTGGAATTCAGGTTAACTTTAAAAGCCTAACACTATATACATGCAAAAGTATAGATAAGAACCAAACAAGCCTGGCTGAGTGCTTTATTTCGCTCTCTCTCGCTCTCTCTCGCTCTCTCTCGCTCTCTCTCGCTCTCTCTCGCTCTCTCTGCACTCTTGCCTTTGCCATATTCGCTTCACTTTATTTAAGCAAGAGAAATACTCACTCACTCTTTCTGTCATTTAAACTAACTCCCTCTCTCTGTCTCTGTCTCTCCCTCTCTCTCACACACATAGTAGTCTGTTGACATGCCCAGACTCCTAGCAGCTCTGTGTTACACTGATAAAAGCAAGTGAAACTGATAAAACTCAGCAAATAAAAGACGTGCTTCCAGAAGTTGGACATGTTTTCCGGTACCTGCCAGCTTCTACAGTTGAAAAGAAGATGTGCATGTTCACAGTGAAGCTGCTGGCTGTCAAGGAACTACAGCATCATACATAAAGTCAGAGACCACCCACCATTTCTTTCAGTTTCTTTCTATTTAGAACCACGACTTCGATATAGAACCATTCCATGCTTGAATGGTTCTTTGCATGGTTAAATGGGTCATCAGATTGAAAGAGAATGTGTTGTATATAATATAAAGCAACAAAAAGAATGACATCTTAATAATAGCAGAACTCTTTCCATTTTGACAAGGGTTCTATATATAGGACCAACTTTTCAGGGCACATTCTCCATCAATCTGAAGAACCATTTCACCTTGCAAAAAAACATTTACAATATGGTTCTACACAACTACACAAGACCTATATAGAACCTATTTGACAAATGTTCTACATAGCACCAAAGGGGTTCTTCTACTGTTATGATGTCAGGCTTATTCCGATAGAAGAACCCTTTTTGGTGCCATATATTTTTTTTTTGGTGATATATAGTTCCCTTTTCAAATACCATCCACAGCACATTCCCCATCAATCTGAAGAACCCTTTGGGTTCTTTGAGTGTCCATGGTTCTATATAGAATAATTTTCTTAGAACAATTCCCTTCAATAAAGAACCCTTGAAGAAGCATCGTTTTTAGGACTGCACCTTATCAGCCATTAGGTTGCGGTGAACTAACACTTAAAATGTAATTTCATACCAAACTCTCATCCAACAAATCAAAACTGAATTCTATAAACGGTCCCAGAAGTAAAAAGAACTAATTTTACACATTATGTTTCACATCATTTGTCAAAGCAGTCCTTGGTGGAGTCAATGGATGTCAGTGGGCATACGACACTGGGCTATGAATTTAATGACAGAACTTGCACAGCACATGCTCACCCCTTTCCATATAGAGAATAGTGAGCTATATTGAGCACCTTCCATGCAGCGCTAAAGCACCGGAAGAGACAAGAAATGAGCTATTAGCAATGGACCACATGGGCAGATCAAACATTTACAGTAAAACAGTGAGCAAAGAGCATGGTGTTATGGTGGTGATAAGATAGGAACAGAGGAGAAAGAGAGAGAGAAAGAATGAGCAAACGAGAAGCAAAGAGAGAGTGTGGAAGAGAAAGACAGATGGGAAATGAGGGAGATGGTGGGAGAGAGACAGCTACCTTGTGAGTAACTGCAGGGCCATGGGCGAAAAATTCATCATTAGGGGTTAAAGATGGGAGAGGGAAGAAAAATGGAGACTCCCAATATAGAGAAGGGGCTAAGACTTCTAGAACAGAACTAAGGCAACAGACCTGCATTCATTGAATGAAATCTTATGGACAACTCAGTTCAGTTACAAATATAAGAAAACGTTTGGGTGCCCTTGGTCAGTTTACATGCTTTGTTGATTAAAAATAAGAGAAAATACTTTTGTACATTTTAATGCACAATTGCTGTTGATTGACCTGGACCTATCCCTGGAGCCAGGCCTGGGGGTAGCATCCCTCAGCGAGCACCTGGTGGGCGGGTAGCCCATGTAATCCAGCCGGGCTCAGCCCAAAGAGTCAATGTGGGAAGATCATGTGGGCCCACCACCTGCAAGGTCCAGCATGGGGGAGCGGTGCAGTGCCATATATGCAGTGGGAGATTGTGGGGATGCCCTTGGTGAAACTGGCTCTTGGTACGTGGAACGTAACCTCACTGGGGGGGAAGGAGCCGGAGCTTGTGCGGAAGGTTGAGAGGTACCAACTAGATATAGGTGGGCTCACATCTACCTGCAGTGTCGGCTCAGAAACCAAACTCCTGGATAGGGGTTGGTCCCTCTTTTACTCAGGGGTTGCACAGGGTGAGAGGTGTCTGGCGGGTGTGGGTATACTCACGAGTCCCCGGCTGGGGGCCGTGCAGTTTGAGTTTGTCCCGAGGGATGAGAGGGTCACCTCAATGCAAATTAAAATTGCAGGGAGGACAACTCTGACTGTTGTATGTGCTTATGCACCAAACAACAAGTCAGAGTATTCAGCCTTCTTGGAGCGAGTGCATGGGGTTCTGGAAAGGGTCCTGCCTACAGACTCCATAGTCTTACTGGGAGACTTCAGTGCTCACATTGACAATGACTGGCAGACCTGGAGAGGCGTGATTGGGAAGAATGGCCTGACCGATCTAAACCCAAATAGTGAATTGTTATTGGACTTCTATGCCAGGCATGGATTGTCCATAACAAACACAAAGTGTGAACACAAGGATGTTCATAAGTGTACATCGTACCAAAGCTCCTTGGGTCAAAAGTCAATTATCAGTTTTGTTGTTTCATCTGACTTGGGACTATATGTTCTGGACACTTGGGTGAAGAGAGGTGCTGAGCTGTCAACTGATCACCATCTGGTGGTGAGTTGGATCAGATGGCAGGGAAGACTGATGGTCATTTTAGCTCTCACCTCTGGGAGATTTTCTCATGTCCCAGAGGAGGTAGGGGACATCGAGTCTGAATGGACCCTGTTCAAAACCTCCACTGTGGAAGCTGCTGGGCATAGCTGTGGCCAGAAGCTTGTGGGCGCCTGTCAGGGTGGTAACCCAAGAACCACCTGGTGGACACAGTGGTGAGGGAGGCCATCAAGCTGAAGAAAGAGGCCTTTAGGGACTGGATGGCCCAAAGGACTCCCGACTCAGCATATAGGTATATACCAGCAACAAAAGTGGCAGAAGCTAAATCCAGTGCATAGGAGGAGTTTGATGAAGCTATGGAAAAAAAAAAAAAAAACTTTCGGTCAGCCTCAAAGAGGTTCTGGACAGCTGTCCAGTGTCTCAGGAGCAGTCGGGATGGCTGTGCCTAAGCTGTATATGGCAAAAGTGGAAAAACTCTGACTTCAAATGAGGATATTGTCGGTCAGTGGAAGGAGCACTGGCCTCCCTCATGGGAGTCAGGGCCAGAGGCTTCTAGTGTGTCAAGCTTCATTTCCCATTGGAGATCACTGAGGTAGTTGGCAAGCTCCTCAGTGGCAAAGCCGCAGGGCTAGATGAGATTTGTCCAGAGATGCTTAAGGCTCTGGATATTGTGGGGCTGTCACAGCTAACATTTTTCTGCAATATTACATGGACCTCAGGGACAGTACCCTTGGACTGGCAGACCAGGGTGGTGGACCCTATTTTTAAAAAAGGGGACTGGAGAGTGTGTGCCAACTATCAGGGTATCACACTGCTCAGCCTCCCTGGGAAAGTCTATGCCAAGGTGCTGGAAAGGAGACTTTGACCGATAGTTGAACCTCAGATTGAGGAGAAACGATGCAGATTCCGTCCCAACTGTGGAACAATGGACCAACTTTTCACCCTCTCACAGATTGTTGAGGGCGCATGGGAATTTGTCAACCCAGTCTACATTTGTTTTGTTGATTTGGAGAAGGCTTAAGACCATGTTCCCCCAGATATCATGCGGGAGTTCCTCCAGGAGTATGGGGTGCCGGGGCTACTACTCCGGGACATTCAATCTCTGTACTCCCAGAGTGAGAGCTGTGTTTGTATACTCAGCATTAAGTCAGACTCTTTCAGTGTTAGCATTGGACTCTGCCAGGGTTGTGCCCTGTCTCCACTCCTGTTCATGATATTCATGGACAGAGTGTCAAAGCGTAGCAGGGGTCAGGAGGGCATTATGTTAGAAGGCCAGAAGGTGGCATCTCTGCTATTTGCAGATGATGTTGTTCTTTTGGCTGGATCACATGGATGCCTCCAATGCTCACTGGTGAGTGTGAAGTGCTTTGTATGCGGATCAGCACCTCCAAATCGGAGTCCATGGTCTTAGCTCAGAAAAGGATGGCATGTCCACTCCAGGTAAGAGGAAAGGACTTGCCCCAGGTGGAGGAGTTTAAGTATCTTGGGGTCTTGTTCACGAGTGATGGGATGAGGGATCGTGAGATCGGCCACAGGCTGGGACAGGCGGCAGCAGTAATGCGGCCACTGTACCGGACTGTAGTGGTGAAGAGGGAGTTGAACCATAAGGCAAAGCTCTCTGTTTACTGGTTGGTTTATATCCTGACCCTCACCTATGGTCATGAGCTGTGGGTAATGACCGAAAGAACAAGATTGCAAATATAAGTGGCAGAAATTAGGTTTCTTTGCAGGGTGGCGGGCTACACTCTGTTCGATAGGGTGAGGAGCTCTGTCACCTGGGAGGAGCTCAGAGTAGAGCCGCTACTCCTCCACATGGAGGGGAGCCAGCTGAGGTGGTTCAGGCATCTGATCCGGATGCCCCCTGGATGCTTCCCAGTGGAGTTTACCAGGCAACCAGGCCTACCAGGACAAGATCCCGGGGTCATCCTAGGACCCGCTGGAGGGATTATATCTCCAAGTTGGTCTGGGAGCGGCTTGGGGTCCCTGGGAATAAGCTGGAGGAGGATTGTCTGGGATTCTCTGCTCTTTCTCAACTGCTACCGCAACCCTATCTGGACTAAGCGGTTAACGATGATGATGATGAATTACTGTTGATCTACTGAATTTTACATGAGACAAAATAAAGTAAAAAATGTGGCTGGTGAAAAAGTCATGAAACATTTTATATTTTATGTGCACAAATTTTAGCAGAAAATGCCATTATTTATATTTGTTCTGTGTAGAGGCTGTGTGCCAGACTTTTCAGGCAAACTCTCTCTTCCCTTATTCTCATACAGATTCCAACTCCCACGATGCATTAGTCAGCCACATGATCCAGCCAGCCAATCAACCACCAGTCATCAAATCTCAGTCGCCTGAGTTCTAATTGCTTTCACCTGTTACCTCTTGTAAATATACCTGTCTGTTTGTTTCAGTCATTGTGAAGGATTGCCTCTGTTTGGCCAGTGTGTATTGTGCCTCTCATTTATTTGTTCTCCTGTTATGACCCTGTTTTGCCTATTATTGATGTTTGGCTATGGTTACCAGTTTGCCTTTTCTTTTTTTTTTTTGGTTTACACCCTCACTTGTCTATTTGCAACTTTTTAAATTCTACAATTTTCCAATCTCTCTTTATCCCTGCTTCGTTACCACATGACTATATGGACAAGTAAAGAGTAAAATGTTGAAACAGTAACATTGTTCACATCATACATCAGAAAAAAGGAAAGGAAAAGCAATTTTGCATGATATCCACTGGGATAGGTTCCAGGACCCCCCTGATAACATGTCCAATCAGAAAGTGTACGTACGTTCTACACATGTGCGTCGTGTTATAGCGAAAGTTTAGAACGTTCAACATGGCGGGAGCAGAAACTGGTCTGCAGAGGAGTTTTGAACTTTGAAAGATGGTGGTGGGACGGACGTCCAGCTTATGTTCTTCTTCTTGCCCTTCTTTAATAAGCACATAACGTCTATAAGTGGTTCTCTATGGATGCAGGTTATTTTGGATTAGATAACTTGTAGTGTGTGTGTAAACAGAGATTCCCATCAGTTTGTTGAGTAGAGTAAGTAGATAAACACCTCAGTCTAAATCGGATTGGCAAAAATATCTTTGACTCCAGAAAAAAGGTCCTTATTGAGAGAAAATGAGAGAAAGTATTTATTGTGTGTTCATTTTAATGATGACACATTATTTAGTGATTTTTAAAAAGCAGCGTTTCTACAGCAGTGGTTGTTAATGTACGGCTTTGTACAATGCAATGTAGTGGGTGATACGGCTTGGTTCAAGGCGAGATCATGTTCAAGGTAAAAAGAAAAGAAAGCTTTGGTGTAACTACAGTGGACTGTTTTATCCTCTTAGAATACAAATGCACTAATAAACAAATACAAAACAAGACCTAATGGTTCTTACCAGCCCAGTACACCTGACTTAACAACAGTGTGTGTGTCATTCATACAGAAACATAGGGCTTATGTTAATAAATGTGTTGTGTGTGCTCTCTGTGGCTCTGACCTCACCCAGAGCTCAAATCTCCAGAGGAGTCGACTAGTACTATCACATTCCAGACAAATGGCCACCATGTTTTAGAAGTGGGGCACTCCTAATTACAGAGCACCCATCAGTCCCCCAGCACTCGCACCTCGACAGGGCCTCGGCACCACGGCTAATGAATTTAGCAATTAGAGAGAGAGAGAGAGAGAGAGAGAGAGAGAGAGAGAGAGAGAGAGAGAGAGAGAGAGAGAGAGAGAGAGAGAGAGAGAGAGAGAGAGAGAGAGAAGAGATTAAGTAGCTAGAGGAAGATAGGAGAGAGAGAGAGAGAGAGAGAGAGAGAGAGAGAGAAAGAGAGAGGGAGGGAGAGAGAGAGTATAGATTATAGAGGAAGACAAAAAAAGAGGGAGAGAGAGACAGAGACCAATAGTAGGCACTGATAGGTGATAGACAGAGCGAGAGAGATAGTGAAGAGAGAGAGAAAATGGACAGGGAGGGGGGAGAGGGACAGAATGGGAGAAGAAAGGATAGTGAGAGAGAGAAAGGAAGAGAGAGAGAGATGGTGGGTTGCTGGCTGCACTCCTCCTGTGCTGTTATTCTAACAGGTAGAGGATTAATGACCACTTGCTGCTCGTAGGACACAGCAGTTCATCCTCTGTGCACAGCAGGACGGGGCTGCGTGTGTCTTACAGTTCACTTAAAAGTCTGGCAGCACTGTTTTAATAATAAAAAGGGTAAATAAGTCACCACAAAACGTGTAAAGTGATTGTAATATGATGTCTGTATTGAGCAGGCTATTTTTCATATGATTAGATAAAAAAGCAAATTTGTGTCAGGAACAGGGCTGCCGGAACCACATGAGCGATCGGGCATTTGATCCACTATTTTTAGAGTACTGAGGTGTCGAGTGTGGAGGTGCAGTGTCCCTTCACTCTGTTCTCCTCCTGCATGGAGTGCTGTGAGTGTGTATGTGTCTGTGTGTGTATGCGTTTGTGTGTATATATATATATATATATATATATATATATATATATATATATATATATATATATATATATATATATATATATGTGTGTGTGTGTGTGTATGTGAGGCTAGACAACATAGATAGGCTGCTGACTGGCTACAGCTGCTAAAGGAGAACCCTACCCTGGTCACTGTGATATTTTAAACATCTGGTATTTTTCAATAAATTGTTAAGGCTGTATTGATTAAAGAAGAAAAAAAACAAAAAAAAAAAAAACAATAATGCGATGAGGCCCCAAACCACTGAGTAACAAAAACCCCACACAAGGGTTAAGACTATACCAGATTATACAGTTAGTTACAGATTGCTCAAGAATTTGGCAAGACAAGCCCTCTGTTGGGCCTTTACAGATATTAATAATAAAGTGTATATATTTTTATTATTATATTGCATGAAAATAAGCCAGATTCAACTTGCTGTGTATTCTTTATTTTTTACAAAATCTCATACTGTCCTTGCAGCACAAGCTGCTGATAATAATGGCAAGCAATAAACTTATAACGAAGACATGCTTTTGATTTTTGCACATGCTGCATAGTTTTGGCCAAGCATCAGCAGACTGATTCAAATTGGTAAACCAATCATAAAGAAGCCAACATCAAGTAAAGTTTATCATTTTGGCTACATTCGCATCATAAGCCTCATTGTTCAAATACAATCTCTCTGACACGATGGGTCACACTCATTTAGGCAATTGATTCAAATTGGTCATTAATGTGGACGAACTGGCTTCCTGAAATGACCCACATGCGCACATCCTACTCAGTAACGTCACATAAATTAATCATGTGCATCATCAGCACAAACTAACGAGCAGAACAAGCTTTGCTGTGAAGATAATTAACTCTGATCAACTCTCAGCTGTTCATTATTAGAGCGAGACAAAGGCGAAAAGGTTGAGAAGTGGTACTTTTCCCCATTTGCAGGCTTCTGTTTGGCACTGCTGCCATGGTAATGCTGAATGATGGCGCACACGCAGTTAAGGTTGCATGGCCATGAATCGGATACATATCCAATCTAGGACCACAAATGAAAATCGCTTAGGTCCACACAGTTCTGAAAAGAAAAGATCTCAGTCACATTATGGCAAAAAATCGGATTTGTGCCTCTTCAACCTCGTAATGTGAACACAGCCTTTGGGATAGACATGGACAACTTCCTCTTTCGGCTGCTCCCTTTAGGGGTCGCCACAGCGGATCATCTGCCTTGATCTTGCCCTATCCATTGCCTCCTCTACTTTCACACCAACCATCTCCATGTCCACCTTCACTACATCCATAAACCTTTCCTTAGGTCTACCTCTTCTCCTTCTACCCGGCAGCTCCATCTCCAACATTCTTTGCCCAATATATCCACTATTCCTCCTCAACACATGTCCAAACCATCTCAACCTGGTCTCTCTGGCTTTATCTCCAAACTGCTCCACCTTCACTGTCCCTCTGATCTGATCTGCTCATTTCTAACGGGATAGACATGGACAACAAGGGTCTTTATTTTCTGTCTTTCTATTTTCATGGTGACAAATGTGAGGTTAACAGAGGCTTGTATCCCTGCAAAAATTCTGAACATACAGAAATGAAACAGTCTGATGTTTTTCAGAGATGTTAGCTAGCAAAGTTTGCTCTTTGAGGCTGAACCCAGCGAAGAGTCAAAACACTGACAGTGTTCTTGAATGGGTTTACTGAGTCACGTAATTACATGAAAGGCAGTTTTAGTCAGTCAATCAATGGAGTGGTTGTGTTTTGTCACTCACTCAGCTTTATTTATTTATTTATTTATTTTTGTAAACAATAAGTTTTGTCCCACCTCTTTTGGAGGTGTGGTGCTATCCCTGGTCTGGAAACCATTCCAGAATGATGAACAGAGCTGAAGATGATTCAGAAAAGACTCAGAAGACTGTAAAGCACTGAGAATGAAATCATAATACAATAAATATCCAGAACACTTAATGTTTCACGTTGAGATCAAATCTCAAGGCAGACAGAATGGCATAAAATAATATTATATAGATGCTTACAGCATATTTCTTTGATTATACTACATTCTTACTTAAAAAGCGTATTTGTAAGTCGCTTTGGATAAAAGCGTCTGCTAAATGTAATGTAATGTAATGTAAAAAAGCAATAGTGTACATAGAGCTACTTTAAGGAACCATTTACAACTTGTTGTACATCATAGAGAGGAATCATTTAAGCATGCATGACATTTATGCATGTAATTGTTTCTTTGAGTGTTCACAGTTTACTATAACTGTATTTAACCATTGCCATCAGTAAAGAACCCTTAATGAATCTTTATTAAAGTGTATATTTTATAACTGATTATTGTTCCCAAAAATGTGATATGTTGAATAAAACATCTAAATATACCTTATGATTCCAAGCTTAGAATAATTTAATGAAACACTATAATATAACATATTGTTTTTATTATAAGTAACAGCAGTTCCAAACTTTTGAAGACCAGTGTTTACACAGTGTATACACTGATTAAATACTGTTCTCCATAGACAAACAATGGCAAAAACATCATATAGTCATATGCAAAGGTTTTGGGACCCCTTTGTCAAATTTATATGTATGTGTTATGATTTTTTTTTGTTTTATTAATTTATTGAACTCACAGTGGGTAGCGCTGTCACCTCACAGCGAAGATGGCCTGGGTTCGATTCCCCAGCCGGGCAACCAGGGTCCTTTCTGTGTAGAGTTTATTCTCCCTGTGTCTGTGTGGGTTTCCTCTGGGTGTTCCAGTTTCCTCCCACTGTCCAAAGACATGTGGTCAAGCAAATTGGACACGCTAAATTGCCCCTAGGTGTGAGTGTGTGTGTGTGTCAATGTCTGTGTTCCTGCCCTGTGATGGACAGGTTACCTATCGAGGGTGTATCCTGCCTTCCACCTAATGACTGCTGGGATAGGCTCCAGCCCCACCCTGACCCAGAAGGATAAGTGGCTTAGATGTGGGGGTGGGGGGCATGTGGGGGGGGGGTGTTAACCTCAGCAAATAGAAACTGCAGTGAAATTAGTAGAAAATTGCCTAATTAAATTTATTCCCAATACATGATTTTCATTTAGAAAATCAACAAAACATGTCGTTTGACAGTGTTCAAACATTTGCATATGACTGTAGGTTACTAATCAATACTGTTTGGTTTATCATGTGAGTATCAGACAGTTACTGGACCGCCCACAATCAACCCACCAGAGACTGAGCAGGCATATGTCTGCATACTCACCAAGCCCACCCATTCATTCCCTACTAACCCATGCACTCTGAAATGTAGTGTCAGACACCTCAGGGAGGACACACACAGTAACATATAATTGAAAGTAATTCTGTAGTTTAATCCACCATCTGCTCTCTCTCTTCTCTTCATGCATTCATTAACCTCTGCCCAAGGGAGAGAAAGAGAAGATGAAAAACAGAGCAGCCAGAGAACGAGAGAGAAGAGAAGAGGGAGATTTCCACTGAATTCCATCAGATGACCAAAGTCAGCTCCAGCAAGAGAATATTACAAATATTAAAACAGGCCTTGATCATATTTTAAGAATAAAGTAGGCCTATATGAAACACATGCATAGAAAACCATTCAAATCCACATTGAACTGATTTTGTAACTGAAATTTTTGTTTAATTGTTTTGAAGTTTAAAAAACCTCCACATGCCGTAACGTCTCTAGATACAAATTGGTGTAGAACCTTCATGAAAAATTCCATATTGTTCATTAGGGTTTCTGTAGCCTCTTTCTGCAGGACTATTAGTAGCCATTTATTCTGACCAACGCGTTTACATGCACTTGAGAAGTCAGACAATATGAAACTCCGGGTCTACATGAGCCAGGCAGTGATCAGATTTCTGCTTTGCAACCAGCCAATAAACTCACATAAGAAGACGTGACAAAAGCACAACGTAAAACTCAAACTTCATACCAGATTTTTACAAATCAAGACACCTTACCTGAAATAATTAACATACATCACCTAGAAGATGAAGAATATTTAAATCCTTAATTTCATTAAGCATGTAGTTGGTAGTTGGCTCCAAAAGTTTTTTGCTGCATCCCGCGGCAACGCTGCTTACTTGTTTCCGGTACTGCCATCTATTTCGCACATGCGCAGACTGAGAAATCCAAAAGAAATCAGAGTAAGAGTTTACATGCACTGATTACTGAGCTAAAATTTCCTGCTCTTTATCGTCTTTCTTAATCAGATTTCTAGACCTTACTCTGATCTAACAAATCGGAGTGTGCAGTTCACATGACCATTTGAATAATCAGATAACTGCAGAAATCTGATTATAATCAGATTATCGAGCACATGTAAACACAGCTGTTGACATCAACCTGCCCAGGTACTGTAAAAAAAAATAGGCTAAATCTAACACACATTATTATATCACAATGTAATGTTGATTTATGTGCATTAAATGGGAAGTAAACTTAAGTAATCAAAACAAAGGAATTTCATCTCTCTAGATGAGAGTTAAGCCTGGATTTCCCAGTCCTAGTGCTAAATAATGAATAAACTACTCATGTGTTGGGTCAAGTGTGTGAGAGCAGGGAAATCACAAAAATGTGCAGAACATGGGGTCCGCAGGGGGGCCTGTTGCACCAACAGAGCTTACACCTGGCCATAAGCTCAGTTGATCATAATTCCTGGGCGTAACTAAGACCACCAGCTGTTCATTAGCTAAATTTTCACTAAGCTGGAAGCAGACATAAAGCCAAATTCTAGACTATCATCTTTAAACAAGCTAGTTTGTTGCTTGTCAAATCTTGCATGATGTGCACCAGCACTAAAACAACAAATTTCAATGTATGTGTATCATCAGTAAATGACTAGCTTTGCTACAAAGCATGCAACATTGATATATATTTTACTCTAGTTACTCTAGTTAAAGGAGAATTCCATCTATTTTTCATAACTCAATCATTAAGGTAGAGTGGTTGTTGTAAAGTGTTCTATTCTAGGGAAACTTACAGAGTAAGAACTTTTTTAAATGGTCGCGATAGGAACCAAACGTCCATGCCATTTAAAGCCTCTTAAAGCTTCGTCACAGAAGTGTATTACCTGAAATAGTAACAAATACAGTAAAACAATGCATCAGGCATCACACATAGTAGTTTTGTGATTTTCTTCTAACTTGCTGTGGTCTTAGTTACCGTGTAACCAGCCCTGACTGGCAACCAGCCCAACCAAGGAGACTGAGAACCCCTGGGTTAAACCTTTAAATGGTTCTTCATTCCCACAAACCTCATAGTTCTTCAGGGAAAGAAAAGTAGTTCTTCTGTCATCACTCAAGGAACCCTTTGCGCCACTCCACCCTTTTGAATCAGGAATGTTACTTTTTTTAGATGTGGGGTAATGAACGAGAGAAAAAAAATACTAACCCACCAATGGAGACAGTGAATGTTGAATCTCAGGCCCTTTGTGTGTCTCATTCTAAATTAAGCTCCGTCAGAACTTTCCTTCTTTCTATCCACGGTTACACAGCAACCGCGTATACACATGCACATTCACATACCCCTCCCATTGCATAACATGACGGTTTATATAAGTGTGTCACACACCCACACACTCCTTGTTCAGTGGATTCAACA
The DNA here is from genome assembly GCF_015220715.1 of Pygocentrus nattereri. Lineage (NCBI taxonomy): Eukaryota > Metazoa > Chordata > Actinopteri > Characiformes > Serrasalmidae > Pygocentrus > Pygocentrus nattereri. The sequence continues at coordinate 9,758,989 of NC_051240.1, read as the reverse complement.
GGAGAGAGAGAGGGAGAGAGACAGAGAGAGAGAGAGAGGCTAATTTGATTTAACAGCCACTGTCACCCATAGACACACTATCCAAATTCCTGCCATGTGCTCTTTAACACATGCCATCTAAACAACGGCTGACATTACAGCACAAAACTAGCACAAACACACAGCGACAGAATAATAGAGCAGAAGCAATCAAAGCACACAAACTGGAGCACGTTCAGACAAACCGCCAGAGTCAGCTTTCTGTGGTGACTGCTTCAATTACAATCTCAGATTATCTACTGGCCCACCATCCTGAAAAATGAAAACGTTCTTTGGAGTTAGTGGTACATAAACTTTAATGGTATCGCATTACATTTACCGCTTTGCTCACTAAAATTTTATCTGCTGTTCTAAAAATAAAAAGAGAAAATCAAATCAATTACTGGTTGAACAGGCTGAGAATCATTCGAAATGCTGTTTGGCTGGAGAAAATCAAAGAACGCTCTGCATCTGTCAGGAGAAACGGCAACCTGAGCAGCCTGTGAATGAATCTTTCCCTGATTAAACAAGCCTTTTTTATAGTTTCAAAGAAAAACGTGTAAAACTGGTTAACATAAAAACTGTTCATGTAGAGACGCTGAAGAAATGAGACAGAAATGTTCAACAAAACTAGCAACCAAAGCAACTACATGTATGAACCTGAGACATCTCTCATTAAATATCAGCACTAGCTGACTAGCTAGCTATTGTAATGTAATGGCATGAATCTAACCAGAGAGCAAAGCTAGAGAGGAATAGTTCAGCAAAAAAAATCACGTTTATGCCATTTTCCACTTACCCCAAATATGGTCGATCAACTGAGAAGTTTGGTGTGCAAATTCTTTACTTTAGCGCTGGAGCCGCATGGCTAATGTTGCTAGCGAACATAAGAAGTCAATATTGACCCACATCTTTTCTGTAAACTCATCCCCAGAACATCTCTGAACTCACTCAGACCTCACACAGGTCTCCATTAAGGTCGCAGAGACTTTTTGATGGGGTTTAGGACAGAGAGCTGTGAGCTATAAAAATGAACAAAATCTGGCCATGCAGCTGGACACTCAGGGCAGCCATGTTATAGAGCAGGCTTTGGACAGCTGGGGTAAGTGCAGGGCTGTACAATGCGACAATATGGTCACAAAGCTGTCTCATATGTGGATGTGTATCACAGCTCAGTAATATTTTGTCGAATCAAAGTTGTACTCGTGGAAGTTGTACTGTTATTCATAGTCAGTTGTAACTGAGTTGTTCTTCCTGCTACAAAATCCAGCCTAGCTGTTTACCAGCAAAACCAGCATATCGCTGCTGTCGGAAGAAAACCTTGCATCTCCATTTTTGTCATTTTGCAGTTTTTGACATCATTTCAAAGGACCTGTTGCCCTTTACATTGTATGTACGTTTCATGATGAATGGAGCAAAAGAAACGGCCCAAAATTACTTGGAAAGATGTCTGGTTCCATTGACTTGCATTAAAACTACAGTAAGGTTTTTCTTTCTCCTGTAAAGTTCTAATTTTGGAGATATGAGGTTTTCTCCAGACAACAGCGATATGTTTTATTGTATTTATGTGTTTTGGATACAGCTTATATGCTGATCACCAGCAAATGCAGGTCAATCAGTATGACCATGTTGAGAGACCAGCTAAACCAGCACTGGATAAGCATAAAACAGCTTAAACCAGCATGGAATGCAAATGTAATGTTAAATGCAGTCAGACACGTGCAGTTAAATACCAAATAAGGCTTTACTAGTTTGAACATGATTCATAGTCATGATCAAAAAACAGGTGCAATGCAAGCCAAATACAATACACAAGATAAAACACACAGGAATCACCGCTCTGAAGAAAGAAGCATCATCTCTCACTGAACCTGCCTAAAGCCTCATATACTGACTAAACCAGTCACATGATGAAAGAAACAGGTGAGGCAAATCAATAGACATTTCTAATATGTGGAATGTTGTAACATCATAGTCACATGTTCTCCCAGAGGGTTCTGGGAATTGGAGTCTACTAGAGAGTCAGGGCTTTAAACATAAAACATAAACATTCGCCCACTGCCCAAGTCATCTGCTAAAACATATTTGTGTGTGATGCAATGAAGGTTAACCATCTCCCGTCGACAATGTTGTATGCAACATCAAAGGACATCTTACATAAAAGAATAAATATCTCAGGAATGCTGTATGCTAAAGACTTTTATTTTGCCCAGAATTGTGGTGTGTAATGGCAGGACAGAGTACCAGATGCTTGCAGATTAAAAGGAAGAGAGAGTTTAATCACCAGATAATGAGAGGATCCAAAAAGGGGCAAAATGCAAATCAAAGTCAGAGTCCAATCCAAAAAGGTCATACACAGATCAACCCAAACAGGTAACAACACAAGAGGGCTAGACAGGAATCACAAACACGATAAACATAGCAAAGGGTCAAAACATGGCAAAGGCAAACAAGACAGACTGGAAACACTCAGTAATTGCATAACAATACCTCACAATGTGTCTATCTGAAGCCCGGGCTTAAATACTCTAAACAGACTAATGTGTACAGGTGTAGTGAGTCAGTAATCTGGGGACTGAGATCGGATGGGACAGTTGGGGTAACACGTGATCTTCCACAGACTCTTGGGTATTTGAGTTCTCTCCTAAGATGGAGTCTGAAAGCACATGCTCCATCATGTGATCTCCCAGAGCATTCTGGGAGGTGAAGTCCGTCTCTCCGTCGGAGACGGATGAATGCGTGACATGGTGTTGTTCCGTTGACATGCAAGGAACACAGCATCTGATTGATCGACAAGTCAGGAACCCAGCCTCTGATCAACACACTCAATCTAAGGCGTGGACTGCTAACCGCCATGCTATCAACAACAATAATTCTTTTCAACACATAGAAAAGGATGAATAATCGCAGAAGACATTTTGTGTTGGATTTGTCCTTACTGATATATTTTGCGAAGACTCAAAAAAGACAGGTCAAAGCTAGATTACAAAGCTTCTGAGAAAACATGGAGCCCTCTGTGAAATGGTCCAATGCTACCTTTCTGGGTAAAACTGAAGGAATATCTTTAACATGCAGCATTCTTATGTCGTATACCACATCATTATAGTGTTTATGGGAATTGTAGTCCATTATGTAATACAACCATAAATCCAGATGTTATGTAAAGGGCCTTGCCATGTACAAAGTGCCAGAAAACTATTTATTTCGGGGCTGAAGTGTTATACCTACCTATCTTTACCCTATATACTATCTTTCACCAAATTTTCATAAGTTTAAATTAAAAATCACATATTAAGCAACAGGCAGCCTTAAATAAAATGTTTATAATTCCAGCCACACGTGTATTACTGCTGATGCATGTTATGTCCTGCCAACCTGCTAGGCCACCTCTGGTGGTTAGCAGTAGCAGCTATGGGCACCCTACTTAAGGGCCACTCACACGCTGCTTGCCACTCAGTCTTGAGCTCAAGATGCCACGCACATGTCACTCTGGCTCAGAGAGTAAAGTCAGTAACCATCTTGAGTTTAGAGTCTTTGCTTTTCACAAATTGTTCTCCAGTGAAAGTATTATAAAAATCTCTTGAATGTGTCTTTTCAGGGTTTCAGGTTTGGGGAGCTCTTAGTTTGAGTCATCCTTTCAAGTCTTTAGTTTGCACAGCCATTACTCTGTTCAGCAGCACTAAAGGGTTTAAGAGGTAAAGTCCCACACCATAACTAGGCTGCATCACACAAAAGATGTCCTTCACCATGAAGGGGTAGAATTTTCTTGCAGCCAAGCAACACTAGTCCAGGCAGCCTCATAGTTGTAATGCCATGTTTTTAATATGCTAGTTAATATGCATAAAATCTTGTGTCTTTCATTTGACAAGATTTCTGCCATAAATGGAAAAGTTACCCACGGAGTTCCCTCAGTTTGTTGATAGACAACAGTTGCTAAGAGAGACTTCTCAGTATGAATATCACTTCTTATCCAGTTGGCACTGTTAGAATCGCACAGTCATTAGGGCTGTCAGATGGGATCAGAATTCAAATTTAAAATTCCTCTTGATTGTTTGCCATATATTTGAATATATTAACAATTTAAATGCATTATTCAAAAACAATACATTGATTTGCAATGAAAATAAGTAGAATGCATAAAAGCCGTGCTAGAAAAAACAGCCAAGAACCAGCAGATGTTGTGTTTTGGATGCTGGTATGCTCGTCAGCTTCAATGGAAACTGTCATTCTTGTCACCAACAAAAGCAGTATATGTTGTGTTTTGGATGCTGGTATGCTAGTCAACTACCATAACTGTGCTAGACCAATACCAGATCACTACAAACCATCATAAGCCAGCCTAGGCCAGCATGGAATTCATGATAATCAAAGCATTTTTCAATAGAGTGCAGTAAACACCAGATTTCACTATTATGGCTCCTAAATCCACAAAGGAGCCTTCAGCATAAATGATTAAGCATCTCAAAAAGCACGCAGTGATTCCTTTTGATAGTTGTCAAAAAAAGACATACAGCATATTGTAGGTACTAACTAGCATCTTAGAAGTGTTTGCGGCACCATTAGCACTATATGGCGGTTATGTTTAATATTATAGCCCAGGCTGTTACAGTGTGTCTGTTCTCCTCATTATAATTCTCCTGAGTTGTGTGGTGGCTTCTCCCTTTCCATTTAGTTTAGGGAGAAATCAATGCTGAAACTGTATGCCCATCACACCCTCTCTCACACACAATGTGTCCTCTCGCTTTTGTTCGAAAGGTCACTGTAGGACTTCACTTCGTTTCTCAGGAGTAAACCACACTGATGCTAGACTTGAATCTCTACAACAACAACAAGCTCCATATCCATTTGTCTTTTTTCTCCAGTGCATAGCACAAGAACATAAGACCTGTTGACTCAGTGTGCCCCTTTCGCATTTCCTTGTTGACACTTCTGTCAGTTTCTGAAACCAGCTAAACAAAACAAATGGCGCAGCCAAATTTTAAGACATTGTGTGGCGTCCCTCAGTGCCCACAGCTCTGCAAAAAATCCTGCATAGGACTCAGTGCTTGACTGAAGCATACATTGCAGTCAGGGTGAATGCAGGGAATTTGAAAAAAGTACAGCATTTTCAAAATAGATCCCAGTTCATCCCTTCCGACGGTTACTTAAAGAAAAAAATGACAGTTTCTGCAGCATAGACAGGGGTATTAAATTAAATTAAATATTATACAAATGTTTTTATGTGGCTGTGGTAGTTATACTAATATCACTGTACTAGTAGTATACTTGTAAGTTGACTATTTCAATACTGCTTGGAACTAAATTAGCCCACTTTATGCATTACGTTAGGTGTAAGAGGTTTACATAGGTAAACATTAGATGCAAACTTTGAGCAGTTTTATTTTGTATTGCAACCATGCTGTGAATTACATTGTACGTGAATGTACTACTAGTTATACATCTAGCCCACTTTTTAGTTTATGAAAGTATACTTTGAAGTATACCACAAGTGTATATATCTCACTCCACTTTATTTAGATATTGAATACTATATTTTAGATATTCTTTAGGTGTAAGATCTGTAAACATTAAGTACACACTAGTTGTATCTAAGCTTTATTTTGTACTACAACTATTCTGTGAAGTAGGGGTTGCAGGACATGAGATTTTTTTAAAGTTTAGATTTATGTGATGAAAGTCCAGTCGGTATCAACAAATCACTGAAGACGTTATGAATAAAACCATAGAAGAAGGGAATGCTTCGCAAAAAACTACAGTTACAGACTGTAGTCCATCTGTTTCTCTGATCCTTTGTTAGCCCCCTTTTACCTTGATCTCCAGTGGTCAGGACCCCCCCATGGACCCTCACATCACAGAACAGGTACTATTTGGGTGGTGGATCATTCTCAGGACTGCAATAACGCTGACATGGTGGTGGTGTGTTAATGTGTGTTGGGCTGGTCTGATTGGATCAGACACAGCAGTGCTGCTGGAGTTTTTAAACATCTCAGTGTCACTGCTGGACTGAGAGAAGTCCACCAACCAAAAATATCCAGCCAACAGCGTCCTGTGGGCAGCGCCCTCTGACCACTGATGAAGGACTAGAGGATGACCAACATAAACTGTGCAGCAGCAGATGTGCCATCATCTCTGACTTTACATCTACAAGGTGGACTGACAAGGTAGGAGTTTCTAATAGAGTGGACAGTGAGTGGACAGTGTTTAAAAGCTCCAGCAGCACTGCTGTGTCTGATCCACTCATACCATCACAACACACCACACCACCACGTCAGTGGTTACTGCAGTGCTGAGAATGATCCACCACCCAAATTCTACCTGCTCTGTGAGGGTCCATGGGGGTCCTGACCACTGAAGTACAGGGTAAAAGGGACTAACAAAGTATAAGAGAAACCGATAGACTACAGTCTGTAACTGTAGAACTACAAAGTCCTATATAGTAAATGGAGCTGATAAAATGGACAATGAACGTAGAAGCAGGGAGGTGATCATAATGTTATCCCTTATGTTAAGTATAAGCCAAACATACTTAAACTTTTCTGTGAACTTGTCAGTATAAGCTACGCATATTTAGGCATAAATTTGTTTAGTATGTCCCTGATAAGTAAAAGTAAAGCATAGTCACTTATTTACTGTTTGAAAGAAGTATACTAATAGCTTAATTCTTCTACATTTCTTTTTTTATAAGCATAGTGAGAGTTGCAGCCATAAAAACAGATTTACTTGGTTATTAGGGTCAGGTCCTCTAACCTTCAAACAGCTGGGATTCAAGTTGAATTTAATGTGTGCTTGAATTGGAAATCAATGAAATACCAGGTTTGGTTGATTCTGAAGGGGCACTGAGGGCAGCTATAACCCAAAGCCTTGAAAATGCGAACTTAGTGATAGCACAGAGAGGAGTGCATCTGAAGCTATCAGTTTACTCTAATATTACAGTAATTTTACAGCATTACAGTACAGTAATATTACATGGTAAAGGGGTGCCTGCTGTCTTCTGCAGATTATAATCTTTCAACAGTCAGTTATGTCCCAGCATGTTGGGCTGAGGTGAGGCCTCATTGCTTAGATTGGAAATCAATGAAATGCCAGGTATGGTTGAATCTGGAGGGGCACTGAGGGCAGCACTAACAAAAAGCCTTGAAGCTGCAAACTTAGTGATAGATCAGAGAGGACTCATTTGCAAATGTTTCATTATCAAAAGATATGCTGCTGATCATTAAAAAAAGCTTTTCAGTATTACAGTAATATTACACGGTAAACGGGCACTTGTTGTCTTCTGCAGAACACCGTTTTTCAACAGTCAGTTATGCCCCAGCATGTCGGGCTGAGGCAAGGCCTCACTGGAAGCCATTACTCTTTGGGAAAATATTTTTTCAGCTTAAATGCAAGTAAATCTGCCATACTGCCCTACAGCCTTGCTGACTGTGGTATTTGTTATGCTTAGAGCGTGAATGTAATTACCTGCTTCTGAGCCTATATACACTTAAGCAAATGCCTATTTTCTTATATTACGAGTGTACTTCGAGTCAATGAGCTTTCCGTTCTTTTGCAAGTGCTGGGAAATGGATGAAAATGACTTTCGACCATATGCTACACATTCAGCAGACAGACATTAGGTTGAGAAACACTGAAGCATTCCTTTAATGACCTCTTTGGAGAAAGGACTTATGAAGCATAGTGTACTCAGCTTTCTATGAAGCAAGTAAAAAAGAAAATGATTACATAATGGCATTGCGTCAGGAACAACAGGTTCAGGGAACAGAAAGAGGTGTAGGGATCAGTACAGTGATCACAGTAATCACTGTATTCAGTCAGTCCATGTTTTTACACCTCCTTGAGACTAAAAAGATGGCAGTGATATAAGTCCAGCTGGCTCCAGTGTGTGAAAAAGACATTTAGCGAGTCTATTTCGGATCGGCTGCTATGAATAGTCTCCCCTGCTATGGGTCTGACGGAGCTTTATTTGATGGCCATGTGTGGGCTCACTCCGTTCATCCCCAACACACACACATATTACATCACATCCTCATAGATTTGCCCTTTTGCTTCCTATCGCATGTTACATGTTGCACACCTACGACTGCTTACATACCATAACCATGACTTCGTTGTGTCTTTGCAGGTAGTTATGAGCACAGCTCTGTTTAGTGGCCTTTACAGAAAAGGGAAAATGTAGCTAAATGATGCTAACTGGCAAATTTAAATCAGATATCAGTAGAATTAAGTAAAAGAAAGTGTTTTATAATAAGCTTAAACAATTCCTTCTATTGAATGAACTTCCAACACATTTTCATGAGAAAAATAAACGGTAACATACCATCTTGGCCTAATTAATTAGGAATAGCATGTTATAATTTTTAACATTTGTTTTGGTATGTTTTATTTTATTTTACTAATGTCACTAGTTTTACAGTTGGAAGTGTTAAAAATGGGCAAAAGAACTGTTAAGTCAGCAAGGAATTGACACAGGATTACAACAGTGATGCTTGGTGGTTAGCCTGAGGACTAGCAAAGCTAGAGAAAGCCTGCTGACGGTAACACTAAACAAATACTGAATAATGTGCTAGTACAACCTGTGATGGTCCGACGGAAAAGACACGTGGGTATGTTCCAGCTTGGGTTGCAAAAATCGGTGTTTATTAAATCCCAGTGAAGAAACCAAACAAAACAAAAAAAATTGCATTTTATCCAATGCCAAAAAGAAAAATATTTATAAATATATACAGCTTAATATGAATAGTCAGTTATTTAATCACAACTTGAGAGGGGTTGTTTGTTGGTTGTTGGTTTTTGGTTTTTGGGCTTCAACCACATTTCATTACCTCTCCCAAAAGACTAGCTCATTCTGGCCCTAGCTCATTCCCTCTAGGCCTTTTATAGAGCTAAACAGGAAGTGCTATGACGTCACTTCCTTTTTTGCCTGGGAAAAGTTCACTATAAAAACTCAGCAAACAAAGGGTCCTGTTTTCCTCCCTGGCTGAAAACATGGATACCTTCCTCTGGAGTCTATTCATAGGTAAGTACTTGTTGCCTTCCCAAAGTGTTTCAAAAATGTTAGTTTATATGTTTCATTATATCACTAACTCAATCAAAATTTACCAATAATAAAACATTTACATTTACCATTAAGTTTTGTTTCTTTTTTCTCTGCAGGTTTGCTCTTGTTCCCCAGCATAACCACTCAATCAATAAATGCTATTTAAAAACAGTTTGTGTCTCTCAGTATGAAATGTCCCCATTACCTAGAAAGTTTACACATATGTACATTGTGGTGGCGCGCAACTCCGTCACACAACCCATAGCAAGAAACATGTGCTTTCCTTAACAAACAAACAAACAAACAAAAGACATGGCAGGCATCTGTCGGGGCTCATGAATATGCAAATTACCTACATACAACACAAGAAGTGCAACAGTCCCACAGTACAGTGTATAGCTAAAAACCGTAGTAGCAGCCATCTTGAAGCCTGAATTGTGTCTGTTCTTCTGTCCATATTATACATAACGGTATATCATGCAGTGCCAGACACCACATAAGTAGGTCGATTTGACATTAGTTAACAACCTAACACGATTTGAGGCAAGTTGTCTACACGCTTAAAGCTTAATCTGACTTGCATCAGACACGTGGCCTTAATGTGCGTTACGGATGAAGTCCACAGGGCCGTAAGGTTATTTAATTCTGTCATTCATCTAGTCCTCATGTGTCAAAGACAAATCAGGTCTGTGACACAATCCTAGCTGGTGAAATCATTTTAATTTTCTACTAATATTAACCTGTTTCACAATGAGCTGCACTACAATGGAGCAACAGTTGCACTGCAGAGGAAAGATGGCAGGTGTCTAGTTCAAGCAAATAGCTAGGTTAAAGAAAATGTGTTCAAAGCAAAATAGTGTTCACATAAATTACAGGTATTTCATCTTCCATTGTGTATAATCCACAATTTATGTGCAAACATGCAGATAGCTGTCAACTATCAGCTATGGAAAAGAGCCAAGCTTAAACTCCCATTCATTAGCATATATGCTTGCAGCAATGAGGCCTCACAGGTTCCAAGCTCATGGGTCCAGAGTCTGGAAATTTAGGCTGGGCAATTGTAAAGGAAGGAGATAGCTACAAACACTTAATATGCCAGCTGTATTATGGGACGCATCTTGTGCAATGGAGGTCACGGAGAAGAGGAGGACGGAGGGAGGCCAGTGGAACGTGGTAGGGAGAATGATTGTACATGTTTGATTTTTGAGTGAAGCACTGGTTTAACTGTACAACATCCATTCTGGTTGCACTGAAAATGAAGACGGTCAGGCTAATCTAATTGCTGGACTAACTGCTGAAAAGGACAGAGTTGGCTTTTGCCTAGCCAGGCAAACAAAAATAATACCAGAGAGAAGAGGTTCTATAGTTATATTTTATTCCATTTTATCTATGATATCATCCATTCTGTCTGAGTTTTTTTCATAAACACATGTTGGCCCTAATATGTAACCCTGATGCACCTCATGGTATGGAGGTCATGGAGAAGAGGAGGACGCAGGGAGGCTGGTGGAACGTGTTAGGGAGGATGATTGAATAGGAGGACATAATCACAAAGATCAACACCCCGAGAGCTGTGTGTGTGTGTGTGTGTGTGTGTGTATGTGTGTGTGTGTGTGTGTGTGTGTTTTTGTGCGTGGGCGAAGCAATGAATCACAGTTTCTGGTTGAAATAAAGCAGCCGCATAAATCAGAGCGAAGCCGCTGCCCTCACCTGCTGCTGTTTGAAACCACTGCCCCATCTGTGTCTTACACACAAACACACACAGTCTTTTTTTTTCTTATGCTCTCTCTCCCGCAAACTCACTCCTTTGCTTTTTCCATTATCTCTGGCCGTTTTCATAAGGTTGTTTATTCCCTCAATCTCTATCTCTCCTGCACCACTCCTTTACTCCTTCCGATTGCCTGCTTACTTGCTTCCCTCTATCCATTTCACTTTTATTTTATTCATCCTCTCTTTTTCCCCGCTTATTTTGCTTCCTCATTCTCTCATCAGTCAATTTGCTTACCCTTCGCACTGTTCTCATTACTCATTCATCATCCTGCCCTTCAAAGTCTCTCTATCCAGAAAGAAATACGCCAGGGGCTCTTTGAGTACCAAAGGCACGTCTTAAAGCCTCTATAAGAGTAGTGAATTGAGTGGTAATGGCTCCAATAACTCTCCTCGTGGCCTGGGGCGGAGAATTTGTCCCACTTTTGCCTGACAGTAAGCACAATAACACAAAAGCAAGACGTCTTGAGATTCCACCCACATTGACAAGCGTGGCTCATACACATTCAGCTGCCACTTGGAAGTTCAGACCAGGCCATTTGTGGGAGCTTTAGGTTATAACAGAGTGTAGCTGTCATATCAAAACCTTGTAACTCTTTTTTTTTAATATTATTATTTTATTTCATTTTGTTTTATTTTGCATCAATCAAAATAGCTGGTTTCCCTTTACATTGTGCAATAATGAATATATAATAGAAATGGCTCAAAATGTCATTACATTTACCTACATTAAAGTTTAAGAGGATTTTTTTACTTTTTCTAAAAAAGAAACATTTTAAAGGTTTTGTTCCAACAGTGACAGTAGTCAAGTCAAGTTTCAATGGGTAATCCTTGCTTTAATGAAGGCTTAATCAGTTTTGGTCACTAAACATACATGTCTGTTATTGTTAGTTCAGTTTTATTTCATAAAATCATCGATACTCTGAACATATTGTAGTATTGTAGTCCTGTATACTCTCATTAAGTCTTGGTTGGCAACAAAAAGACAAAATTTTGAAACACCCAATGGAAAACTATCCGATCAGGGGTTCTTATACCAAAGTGAGCTCTCCCACTGGTTAGGACTTCAGGAGCTGAACTGAAGGCTTAAGGCATCGAAATAACCACCTATTTCTCCTGGCCCTCTGGTAGTTATAGATATGTCACTGATTGCAAATAGAAATGAAACTCCAGCCAGGTTTCAGTCAGTTGACTGAATAGTTCTATTTTTGAGATTGTTGTAAAATTATTAGAAGACTATTTTTACGTTAACATTTTTATGCATTTTAGAGCTAAGTTATCTGTCAATATAGTGAAATCATTTCACTTGCTTAAATACTTAAAACAAGTCAAATGTGTTGTAGTAAGTTAAATAGTCTTAGAATACTCTTAAAACAATCTCAAAATTAGATTTTAGATGATTTCACTAGCCAAGATATTATTTTTACAGCATTGAATATGTGCTAATGACTGCTAAGCTTCAAATAAAACATGGAATGTATTTTACATGACTCAATCTAGAAATTGTTTAATCTAGAAAAGCCAAAAAAGTTCAGATCAAATAGCATTAGCTAATGTAATATTAGAAATCCCATAGGAATGCTAGCAGACATTAGTATTATAGTAGAGGCAATTTTTCTAGAGGCCTTACTCAGTCACCATTCACCACTGTAAGACCTTACAGTGAAACATGATTCAACAGTTAACATGAAACAGCAGTATGTGATGTAGGGTCAACAGTACAAAGGTCAGTAAATACAATAAATAAAGGCAATAATCTATACAATACTAAACAAACTATACACTGTACAATAAACTATGAAATGCCTGGACAACATCCTAGTTCTTAATAACTTCATAGGACCTAAACACCAGACAATCCTTAGCAGTAATGACGTTTGTAGATATCTTATTCAACTATAAACTTATAGCAGTAGTTAACACAGTCAGAGTACAGACAATGTGTCACAAATGTGAAGTGTATATTAACTCAAATATATTATAGGCTGTCTTGTGTAAAGTCACTGGGTACAGTAGATGAAAAGGCTGAACTGATAAGGCCTTTATGAGAATAATTTAGTCTGTAAGGCTGGTAAGTCATTAGCAGTGAACAAAGAAGCAAGGTCGTGGTCTGGCCTTTTTAATCTATGTAGACATCTGTTAAGGCAAGCACCTATTAATTCCTTTGCTCTTATATAATAACATGCTAAATTCCAGATGATGGACTTATTGAATGAGAGGGAACACATTGGGACAACCAAAATGGAGCTGATAAAACATAAAACTGAAACTGACATCAAAATAGCCAAATCAGTGTTAATGTAATGAGGTCTTGCATACAGATCTGCATTTAAAGTGCCCAAATTTTTCTGCTTTTTTGCTACCGAACTCTGTTCTGATTGGCTGCCCCATATAGTGCTTTAAAGAGCTGTGCAGGCAGAAATGCACAGAACTAACTGTTAAGTTCAGACTGAACAACAGCAACCTGAACAACACAATGTTTTATCTGTTTCCGCACATATTCCTTCACAAATAACTCTGCTATAGACTGTCTGCAGTAACAGCACTCCATATCACTTCACTGTGAATAAGCAGTGCTAAAGGTTGAATGAGTGGCCTTAGGTATTTATGCTCATGGTTGCAATGGTGTGAAAAGTAGATTTACTTAATGTTTATATAGTACATCAAACACTTATATAGTACATCAAACGTTACATACAGGGCTTGCATTGCTAAAAAAACACTGAAAATCAATCATCATACAAGTCTTTCTGGTAAATACACCCCCAAAACTTTTTTCATCCTGCTCAAACTGGACCCAGGTCTTCATTAAGGTCACACAGACTTGTCAGTGTGGTTTAGGGCATAAAAACAAGCCAAACCACTGGTTAGCTGGACGCAGCAGAGAGACACTTTACACAGCTGTTGTACTAAATCCCACCTACACACATCTCGCATGCTTACAAACACTGCAGATTACATTTAGAATTTCTGATGATATTGTGAACATAATCACTGTTGTCTAAAACAGCTGCCCACAGCTCCACTGTGATGTTTTATTGACTTTTATAAGTCATACTGTGTCCTAAACTCAAGGTGGACTCGAGTCACGACTTGGACTCGAGTCCGACTCGAGTCACAAATTTGATGACTTGATACTCGACTCAACAAAATCGTGAAAAACTTGCGACCCAATTTTGACTTGAACACCAAAGAGTCTGACTTGAGCTTCATAACTCAGAAAGACTCAAAAGCCCCAAAGCAGAATAAATGTGGAGAAGTAGATGGGACTCTACATGGGCACTTACTTTTTATGTAAATCGATTTATTCCCTGCTGCTAAATTTGGTATAAAGCAGCATCATCAAATGTCTGTTACTGTGTTTACGCTTGTCTTTCTTTTTCATTTATGAAGTGAAGCATCAGAGCTCAAGTTCACCTCCATAAGACAGAAACAAGCTACGCGTCAATGTGGTCTCACTCAGCACTTAAACTCTTACTGGAGAAGGTTACTTGGCACACTGATCATTTTCCTCATGGTAGCAAAACAAAAGAAACACAGCTCTGTCTATCTGATTGAATTTAACAGCTTCTGCAGGTAAAGCAAGTGCAGCGTTCACCACGAGGCTGAATTTGACTCATTGTTTGCCAGCTCAGTATTCAAATTTGCCACTCCACCTTAAATAGTGTGGCAATCAGATGGCAGAACGTAACTGCTGGACCATTTAAGGTGGAACAGAAAAATTTAATAAGAAGCTGGTAAATAAAAAAGTCAACTTCAGCTTTGTACATTCACCAACATTTTGTTGTGTTTTCTGTAAGCTTTGTCCAGCTCTGTCATTTTGGTTTCTGTTGTCATCTATTCAATTCAAAATAGTGGCTGGTTTTAGTCTGCTGAGCTATTTTTAGTGCTGAGCTAGTTTTTATTTTAATACTGTGCACCCAAAAAATGTGCACCCATAATGTTCCCAAAAATAAAACAAACATTTTTCAGTTTTTGGCTTGATCTTTGACTTTGATCTCACACACACACACACACACACACACACATTTACACATACACACACACATATATATATATATATATATATATATATATATATATATATATATATATATATATATACATACACATACACATACACACATATATATATATATATATATATATATATATATATATATATATATATATATATATATATATATATATGTGTGTGTGTGTGTGTGTGTGTGTGTGTGTGTGTGTGTGTGTGTGTGTGTGTATGTATGTAGGTATGTATGTATGTATGTATGTATATACACTGCTCAAAAAAATAAAGGGAACACTTAAACAACACATTATAACTCCAAGAAAGTCAAACTTCTGTGAAATCAAACTATTCACATGTTGTTGTGCAAGTGGAATAGACAACAGGTGGAAATTATTGGCAATTAGCAAGACACACTCAATAAAGGAGTGGTTCTGCAGGTGGGGACCACAGACCACTTCTCAGTACCTTTCTGCTTTCTGGCTGATGTTTTGGTCACTTTTGAATGTTGGTGGTGTTTTCACACTCGTGGTAGCAGGAGACAGACTCTACAACCCACACAAGTGGCTCAGGTAGTGCAGCTCATCCAGGATGGCACATCAATGCGAGCTGTGGCAAGAAGGTTTGCTGTGTCTGTCAGTGTAGTGTCCAGAGGCTGGAGGCGCTACCAGGAGACAGGCCAGTACATCAGGAGACGTGGAGGAGGCCATAGGATGGCAACAACCCAGCAGCAGGACCGCTACCTCCGCCTTTGTGCAAGGAGGAACAGGAGGAGCACTGCCAGAGCCCTGCAGAATGACCTCCAGCAGGCCACAAGTGTGCATGTGTCTGCACAAATGGTTAGAAACTGACTCCATGAGGATGGTATGAGGGCCCGACGTCCACAGATGGGGGTTGTGCTCACACCCCAACACCGTGCAGGACGCTTGGCATTTGCCAGAGAACACCAGGATTGGCAAATTTGCCACTGGCGCCCTGTGCTGTTCACAGATGAAAGCAGGTTCACACTGAGCACGTGTGACAGACGTGACAGAGTCTGGAGACACCGTGGAGAGCGATCTGATGCCTGCAACATCCTTCAGCATGACCGGTTTGGCAGTGGGTCAGTAATGGTGTGGGGTGGTATTTCTTTGGAGGGCCGCACAGCCCTCCATGTGCTCGCCAGAGGTAGCCTGACTGCCATTAGGTACCGAGATGAGATCCTCAGACCCCTTGTGAGACCATATGCTGGTGTGGTTGGCCCTGGGTTCCTCCTAATGCAGGACAATGCTAGACCTCATGCGGCTGGAGTGTGTCAGCAGTTCCTGCAAGATGAAGGCATTGAATTTATGGACTGGCCCGCCCGTTCCCCAGACCTGAATCCAATTGAGCACATCTGAGACATCATGTCTCGCTCCATCCACCAATGCCACGTTGCACCACAGACTGTCCAGGAGTTGGCGGATGCTTTAGTCCAGGTCTGGGAGGAGATCCCTCAGGAGACCATCCGCCACCTCATCGGGAGCATGCCCAGGCGTTGTAGGGAGGTCATACAGGCACGTGGAGGCCACACACAATACTGAGCCTCATTTTGACTTGTTTTAAGGAAATTACATCAAAGTTGGATCAGCCTGTAGTGTGTTTTTCCAATTTAATTTTGTGTGTGACTCCAAATCCAGGTCTCCATTGGTTAATAAATTTGATTTCCATTGAGGATTTCTGTGTGATTTTGTTGTCAGCACATTCAACTTTGTACAGAACAAAGTATTCAATGAGAATATTTTATTCATTCAGATCTAGGATGTGTTATTTGAGTATTCCCTTTATTTATTTTTATATATGAAAAATTATAGTTTAATAGTAGTTCAAAAATTGCAGGTATACTGGTATTCACAAAGAGAACTTTGCACTACTCTTGTGTATATGTTTGTCTATCTGTGGTGATAACTGGTGAAAAAAATATATAGCCACACACTACTAGCATGCTGTCATTAAAATGTTGAACTGTTACCATCATTTTTGTGTTGAGTGTTGAAATGGCCTTAAATTAACTGAAGAACACATCTACTGACTTAATTAGGACCTGACTTGAGACTTGCCTGTACTGACTTGGGACTTGTATCAACATTTGACTGTCTCGACTTGGGACTTGACTCAGGACTCGGGAAGTGTCAAGACTTGACACTTACTTGTTACATGCAACTTAGTGACTTGTTCCCACCTCTGTCTAAACCACATGGGGATGTGTGTACAGAAAGGATTTGGGTGACTATTGTTTTGTATTGTTTCTTAGCAATGTTAGCATCGTAGTTCCAGTACAAAACTAAAGAAACACCAAATGTCACAGCTGATCAACTGCATCTGGAAGAGTTGGAACACTGTCTAAATCTAGATTTTTCACTGAACTGTTCCTTTAAAGGCCCACGATGCACGTTTAAGCACATAACACATCTATCCATGCAATCCAAACTCATAACTAAACAGCTTTATTCGTTCACACTGTTCAGTCCATGCAAGTGCCAAATTATCACTTCCATTTTCATGCAAACGTGTTCTGAGATTGTGTTCAGTGTTTTCTTCCTTTCTTTTTTTTTCCCCTCCATGCCCATAAACCCCTGTATGCGGCTGTGGTGAGTCAGAGATGGATAATTGCAGTCATCAGTAAGTAAATTACATGACACAGTTCATTCACTGGGTGCCTGTCATCCGCGCTGGGCCTCCTAGCACGACGCTGTTCCTCCTCGACCCAGTGTTGACAATACAACAGCTGATGACAAAAAGCCAAGCAGCTAGTGAGTTAAAGTGGCCACCAGCTCACGCATCCTACCTTCACGTGTCTTTCAGGCTGACTTTTCCTGTCAAATAAAAGCCTGTCTCAATTTCCAGCTGAACGCCCGCTTGCTTAAGGAGGGAAGAGAATATTTCAGGTCACTGTCACTTTACTGACGTGGATACAGGCATGACCCAAAGCAAACAGACAGACGGGGAGATGTAGCACTGTCACTCAAACCTACGCCAACCACGAGTTTCTCCATAAATACTCAAAATCCTCTCCACTCTGACCCAAATAGAAAGCGCATTGCATCCAGGTGACATTGCAGAACCTCTGGAATTGACACTGAAAAAAAAGACTAGTAACTATATATGAGGCTTTGTTTGGTGCTAAAGTCTTTGAGAAAATTAAAAATCAGTGTTAGCTGATGTAATATCCGTCAGAGGGATTCAGAATGCACTTCTAAATGTTTATTCAAAGGAAAAGCTTGGCAAACTATCAAATTTCATAACTTTCCACACTGTTTAATTGAAACTCTTAGGACTAGGCTCTTCATTCAGGCCATAAATGTCAAAACTTGGTCAAAAACAAGAAAAAAAGTCCTCTACAATAATACTAATAATAATTTTTGTTAGCTTCCCAGTGGCATTCTTTTAGTATATTAATTCTGAGCTAACACTGATTCTCATGAACACTCTAGATTAAACCCTATGAAAAAAGTGATGTTTTATTCAAAGTACCTCCTTGTATTTACACTGATTGTCCATTTTATCAGCTCCACTTACTATATAGGAGCACTTTGTAGTTCTACAATTACAGACTTTAGTCCATCTGTTTCTCTACATACTTTGTTAGCCCCCCTTTTATCCTGTTCTTCAGAGGTCAGGACCCCCACATTTGAGAGGTGGATCATTCTCAGCACTGCAGTGCCACTGAAATGGGAGCGGATTAGACAGAGCAGTGCTGCTGAAGTTTTTAAACACCTCAGTGTCACAGCTGGACTGAGAATAGTCCACCAAAAATATCCAGCCAACAGCGTCCAGTGGGTAGTGTTCTGTGACCACTCATAGACTAGACAATGAATAACACTAACTGTGTAGCAACAGATGAGCTACTGTCTCTGACTTTACATCTACATGGTGGACCAACAGGTAGGAGTGGCTAATAGAGTGGACGGTGCATGTTTAAAAATTACTGCAGCACTGCTGTGTCTGATCCACTCATACCAGCACAACACAGACAACACATCACTTACACGCCACCACCATGTCAGTGTTATTGCAGTGCTGAGAATAATCCACCACCCAAATAGTACCTGCTCTGTGGTGGTTATGACCATTGTAGAACAAGGTCAAATGGGCTAACAAAGTATCAGAGAAACAGATGGACTACAGTCTGTAATTGTAGACCTACAAAGTGCATCTAAATGGTAAGAGGAGCTGATGAAATGGACAATGAACATAGAAACAAGGAGATGTATTTTATGAAGTGGCCAGTCAGTGTATATTTTACCTTGTATGTTACCATTTCATAGGGACTCAATAAAGAGCTCTGGCATGTAGCTGCCAACTGACCCAACCCTGGTTAGATAACAGCTTATATACCTAGTCTGTGACATATCCAGAGCCTCCAGAAGGTTCAGAGTGATGTTTTTTCCTCACAAAATTGGTCCCACCATTGTCTCTGAAGACCTAGAAGGCCCTGAGGGTTCCTCACCAATCTTGCCAATTTAGTGACTTTTCAGATCCCTGCAGTAAATCCCAACCAGCAATAAATCTAGCAACGTTTTGGACAAACTTCAGCTACTTTCCATAGAAGAGGGTCACCAGTACCAGAGGCATGGTCTCAAGTCATATGACTTGGACTTGAGACTCAACTTTGACTTCAACACCAATGATTCGGACTTTAACATGGACTTCAGCCTTATCATTCAGAAAGACTTGGCCAAAGTGAAAGAAAAGTGGAGAGAGTCAGATCACAGACTGGACCTGACACACTCAGTTACTTTTCATGTGAATGGATTCATTTCCTGCCATAAATCTGATAGACAGCAATGTCGTCACTGTGCTTATGCTCGGCTTATTTTATCGGAAGATAAGCGAAGCGTTAGAGCCCACATTGTTCCAGTCTGTGCACCCCATGGTGGCTGACCAACTACAACTTTGGGACAGAGGGAACATTTTGCCAAACTATTCCTTCAGCACGGAACACTAATTGCTATTCAATACGTTGACCCATGCGCAACACATCCAAAACATACTTCATTTAATTCTGAGCTAATTCAGCCCAAAAAGATCAATTGTTTCAATCAATGGCATAACAGCTACAAAACCATGCTCTACAGTTTTATTCATAAAGGGCTGGTATGGATTCATTTTCTTGTTCAATTCATGTTCTGTTCACCTTCAGAATCTTAGTTAACCTTTTAATGCTGGCTCCTTTTCTGACTTTTAACGTTTCTTCTTAAATTATGTGATCGCTTAATGCTGTTGTCATATTCATTTTGTAGTTTGTGTGGCATAAAATCTTGTAGTACGCAAGAAGCCAAATGCATAGAAATATCCTTTTCACTTCAAGTGACCTTTTATTGTTTCTCTGGGGAAACAAATCAGTAAGAAGTGTATCCAAGTCAATATGAGTTGCTCTCTGAATGTAGGCACACACTTGCTAAGAAACTATCACAGTGCAAATAAAGACAGCATGGAGCTTCTTTTTTTTTTTGTTTACCCAAATTTCTCCTCAATTTAGTCATCTTGAATTCCACTCACTACTTAGAACTCCCCCAATCACACGATAGTTCCAACACTAGGAGGGTGAAGGCTAGCACAGGCTTCCCCTGAGACCTGTGAAGCCAGCCACTGCTTCTTTTTGAACTGCCGCTAACGCAACGTCATTGGACAGCTGAACACGCTTGGAGGAAAGCGCCAACCACCAGATCTGTTATGTCAGCTAACAAACGCCTGTGCTGACTAGCATCGCACTGAGTGATGAGGGAGAAGGGGGGCCATCCTACCCACCCAGAGAGAGCAAGGCCAATTGTGCTGTCTTGGACTCCTGGCTACGGACGGCTGTAGTATCACCAGGGATTGAATTTGCGATCTCCTGATGACAGAGCCAACGCTTAGACGGCTGTGCATTTTAATGCGTTAAGGGAGACAAGAGCCTTATTCAGATTAGATAAGTTTATCAGAGGTACATCTGTAATAAAAGTTTAACAGTGAGAAATCTCTTGCATACAGACGGCAGTGAAATAAAGGCAGGACGGCTCAGTTTCTAGTAGGTTGCATTTTCTCTGAATCTTCTTTGGATGTCTGCATCACATATGGTCATATGCTCCATTTGCATCCACCAGGCCAAAGAACAGGGACAGATTTAATATAAATACTCATCCACTCACTGTGTTGTTGCATTTTGTTGAGTCAAGTCAGGTCAAACTTTATTTATATAGCACTTTTTATAACAGACGTTGTCATAAAGCAGCTTTACAGAAAAATCTGGTTTAAAGCCCCAAGGAACAAGGCAATGGCTATAAAATTTTGCTAAGATCAAGAGAAACAACACTTGAGAGCAACCAAGACTCAAAAGGGGAAGCCAAACCCCCTTTAGTCGACACTGGATAGCAAACAATAACAGCTGGGAATGGGAATTGACCATTAGTATAAGATATGTACAGTGTAGTATAGTATAAGTTTTCCCTTTTCTTTACAGTTATATAGACACCAGAGCAAGTAACTCTCTCCCGTATAAGCCACTTTTCTCAGCTGTTTGAAATGCCTTTTTGGAATCCTAGCACTTTTCCTTTGTTACAAGATGACTCAATCTCGTAATACAGGCCATGTCTACCAGCATGCTTGGCATGCCCTCACACAGTGCAGAGCAGCTACTGGTTCCTGGGAAAAGTTCAGTTTTGAAGCCATGTTGAAAAGATGCTGACCTAACTTCAAGGAACGTACTCCGGCTATAACTGATACAGCAGAACGCATGCCATTGGAAAAATAACCACACTGGTGTTTACAGCTGCTCAGGAGAGAAAAATCTGTCTGCAGACCGCAAGACAAATGCGGAACATGTAGGGAAGAACTGTTGACCAATCAGAGTGGACAAGCAGACTAATTATAGCACACTGGGTTTATTGTAACTTAAAGACAGAGGAGCTCTAACAGAGAGTTTCAGACAGAGGGTAAACAGAGATGTACAGAATGAGAAAACTAATGTGTTTTTGGAACATATGGCAAGTAAAAGTGATCAAAACCCTTTTTTTTACCCAACACAAAAGGCATGGAAAATCATGGACATGGATATCCTGAAGGAACCACCACTGAGTTAGGGGGAAAACAGTAGAAAATTCAGTCAGTAATTTTTTTAGGGGAGGAAGGAGAAACATTTAATTTAATCCTGCCCCAAAGACAAATAGTCTAAATATATATCACTGATGATACATTAGGATAATGCAAACTGTAGAGCAGTTAGAACAAAAGCCCATGACAGCTTTATACGGATGAGTCTGGCACTGATTCTGAGGGAATCTGGGCTCCTGAACTTCACCTTTGAATTTTAATGGCAGAGCACATGGAGCAGAGAAAAGGAGAAGAAAAAGAGCAATGAGACAGCTCCAGAGATTCAACCTGACTTCTCAAGAGACCTCCTCATACTCCCAGAGAGAGGTGCAAGCGGAAACTTAATCAAACTTGGTGTCAAGTCTTCTAAGCTTCAGTTTAAAACGTCTAAGACCTTATGGTATCCCAGCATTAACCAGTGTAAACGCGGGCTTATTATTCAGCAGTGCTGAACCATGACTATTAGAACTAGGCCTTCAGTTCAAGCCATAAATGTCAAAACTCGATAATGATCATTTTTGCCAGTGGCCTTATGGGATTTCTAGTAGTAAGCTAATGGCGGTGAACATGAGGATGAACATTTTTGGCCTTTCAAAATTGAACAGACATTTTATGTTTAACTTGTGTTAATATATTGTAGTGTAGGGTGTTCTCAGAAGAAACTTGGACAAGTCAAAGTTCTGGTCCATAACTCGGCTTTAATGTAATTTTCACAGGAACAGCACATAGAATAGGAAAAAGACAGTGCTAATGTCCAGCTCTGGGTTTTTATTCTTGACTCTTGCTTAGGAAACTTTTTACAGCAACAAACTTCTATCCCAAACTAGCCCCACCCTAAGAATTAAAGAATAAAAGTCCACAAACAACAGAACATAACAAATGTTAAACTGCTTATGACTAAATAGCCTAAAACACCATGAACACAATTCTTTTTAATATAAACAGAACAGAAGTCGTGCTCTGGAACCACAATATATTTTTCTATGTACAAGTTTTATAGCTAATTTTTTAGCAAAGAGCCCTAGCATGGAGCTGTTACTGGTGTCTGTTCATTCTAAACATTGGACTCAATCCTGTTATTTAGGCTACCGTATGTATCCAGAAGTGACATTGTTCCTTAAGACATTGGCTCCCACTCGTTGTTTATCAAAACACGAGTAGTTGATTTCATTTTCACTGCCTAATTATGTTGGCAGTTAAACTAATCTATAAGGCCTTTAGTCCAGCTTCTGATGTCCTAACACTTGGGAGAGGACACGTACCTATTTAGATACCACAGACAAAAGAATTCTCTGTTACCATTATGTTACCAGCCAGAACTTCATAATGAAATAAGAGTAGTAGTTTAAATAATAACATATTTAGTATTATCTATTAAATAAAAAGTAGCTAAAATTGCAGACAGGCGTTTTAAGTCTACAAGGTCCTGAAGGTCCCTCACTGTTTAGTTATTGATCTAAAAGCTTTTTATTCAGGGACTATTCTAAATGAATCTGTCCACACTGCACCCACAAACACATTCTTTCATAGCCACTTTTATGAAGTTGGACAGGCTTTACTCAACAATGGCAAAAATCTCATTCAAGCTAATGGGAAATGGAAGTAGTTAATGCCTAAATTCAGAATGTGCTATTAATTTCAAATAAAATTCATTGTATAGTATACTGTTACTGTCAGAACAAAACCTCGTATTTCCATTTTTCTAATTTCTAAGTTTTTAACTTATTTAAAATGCCTGTTGCCCTTTACATTGTGTGTAAATCTTATGATGAATGTACTAAAATAAATGGCCCGGAATTACTTGGAAAAACGTCTGGGTCCATTGACTTACATTTAAAGTAAAGTATGCTCTGTCCTTCTCCTGTAAAGTTACCTTTTAGAGATATGCGGTTTTGATCAGACAGCAGCAATATGTATAATCTGCACTGTGAAAATGAACAGGTGTAGCTTTTTTGTTGTTGTGGCGCAATCAAGCTATTAGCATGGTCATTTCCAATCTGGCTAGTTGTAATTAGTTACAACAACATAAAACAGCTTAGTCGCTTTACATTTTAAAAGTAAATTTCAGTATTTTTTTATTTCTGCATAATTAAATGGTTATGATATAAGCAAAGTCAGTCAGTGTTGTTTGATATGAAATAAACCATTCTGGAGAAACAGACGTCCAAAATGCTTACTGCCTCTAAAAGCTCCCTCACAGAGTAGTCGTTACATGAAATATTTTGTGCATATACTGCCTGATTGTTTTATGATAGTTTTGATACGTGGTTTTGTCCAAAATTACATGCTTGTTTAAACTCATTCATGGTGGTGAGGTACATAAGCCAAAATAGTCCCCAAAGAAAACGTATTTTTTCACATTTACCACTAATTTCCCATAATCAACATTTCGTATAAAAACTCAGAAGATGCATATGTTCACTGGTCTTATTTGATGGTAAATAAATGGAATATATTTACATTATAGAGATCATTACCCCTGGGTCCAATCACCACCATTACAAAGAAAAGTCATTCCATTTCTCTACAACGCACTATTTACATTAGACCACTCTGAATGACTTTACATCTTAACAAGGGAATTTTAGAGGAATATTGGAATTCCGCTTTAAACAGGAAACTCAACAATTTGTAGTGAATTTAAAAAAATGTACAGTGTGGTTCCTTTAAAAGAATGGTTTGTGGGTGGAGCAAAGATAGTTCAATGATTCAGCAACAACTATAAAACTACTATGTAACTTATGTAGTTATACAATGGACAAATTAACCCCTTAAATGGCCAGGGTCCGCTGGTGAGTAGAAGTTTTATTACACACACCCATAATTGGGGCAGTCGTGGGCTGGAGGTTAGGGAGCTGGCCCTGTGACCGATCCCCAGGGCCGACAGTCCATGACTGAGGTGTCCTTGAGCAAGACACCTAACCCCCAACTGCTCCCCGGGCGCCGTGGATAGGGCTGCCCACCGCTCTGGGCAAGTGTGCTCACTGCCCCCTAGTGTGTGTGTTCACTAGTGTGTATGTGGTGTTTCACTTCATGGATGGGTTAAATGCGGAGGTGGAATTTCCCAGGGTGTGGGATCAAAAAAGTAAAAAAAAAAAATCTAAGATTAGCTCAGCCAGTTTAGACTGAGGTCCCTGATGTTACTGGCCTTAGTATATAATAAGCCTGGGATTTTAAGGGGTTAAAGTGTGGGCCTTACAGTCTCTCACAGTTTAAGCTTTCACGCTGACAGTGTCATAATACCACTATCCGGCGAATGCATCATTTCTCCCCACTTTGACCTTGCTACTATCATGTCAGTGCCCCCGTTGTGTCCCTGCAGCCACCCAAGTGCTAAAACTTTGCTTTGATGCCATCATGCTTAGATCCACTCACCATTAGGCCATGTCTTCTGGGCAGGACCATTACCCAAACCCCCACAATAATGGGTAACCAGACTGTGCTATCAGAACACCCCATGGCATCTGAAACCCCACCGACATCCTGCAGCTCGTCTTGCTTTACCGAAAACGACTGCACCAGTTACCTGCTGACCGGATCATAATCTGTCTCCATTAAAAGCACATCTAGAGACTATTAGGCCTGGCTCTGTGGGGTCAGAGCAGATAAGGAATAAGGAATAAGGAAATGATCATAAGCTAGTGCTATGCTGCTCTGATTGCATAATTTAAGTTATTCCCCTTATATCAGCAATACTAAGCGAGCTCTAAAAACTGATACTGCTTGGTGTGAAACCAAAAAGATTCCCCATTTTTATTTTTGCTCATGTTACTTCTCCTGTCTAATTATACCTCATCTCTTCTTTTGTCACTCTCTCGCTTCACTCTACCCTTGTAATTGCAGCCCCAGCCACACTGATGGCAATCTGCTGTGTATTTCGAGCTGCCAGACAATTCACCTTTGTACTCATCATTTACACAATACATATATTGAATTGCCAATTTTTTAAAAACACCTGCCTTTCAGCTACACTTTTTGGACTTTTTATCACCACACAGGTGCAATTACTGACTGTAATCCATCTTCTACTGCACGATTGATCAGCCTACTCTACTTCTAATGGAAAATGACTACCACTTGACCAGTGACCAGTTATTACTACAGTAGTGGACCATTCTCAGCACAGTAGTGGCACTGACATGGTCATGTGAGTCGCTGGCAGAACCGGGATCCAGAGACAATTAGTGTATTTACATGCACTTAATAATCCGACAACTGTAGAAAATCAGATTTTGTTAGTAAGCAGATAAACACGTTTACATGCACCTGAGTTATCAGATACCGGGAAAACTCCAGGTCTACATGAGTCAGACAGTAATCGGATTTCTGCTTTGCAACCAGCCAATAAACTCACAGAAGAGGACGTAACATAAACGTAATGTGAAACGTCATGCCAGGGCTTTTTTATAAAACATGCAACCACTTTTAAACATTTACATATAGTGAATAAAATAATAAACATAAAATAACAAAATAAAATAAATATAAAATAAAACATGCACTCTTACCTTGACTCACTCAGACACACACACACAGAGTCATACCTGTAAACCTTATAATGTGCAAATTATGATTTTAAGTGATTTAGTTAAAGTGCTGAGTGCAGCAGTTAAAAGGGTGTATAGTGGCAGAGAAAGGCATCAATGAGGTGACAGTCAGATAAGTGGGGCAATATGGCAGGTAAGTAAGATGCTAGTATAAACACTGGTTTGAGGCGGCAGTTCCAGAGGATAGAGCTGGACATGATACTATATACCAGTATTTATGAAGTACAGTTTGAAGCTGGAATAAAGACCTAAGACTTGTAAAATTTCAGTCTGAACACAAACTAAACTGAGTAAATTAGTCCTGCTAACCTTACTGCAGTAAACGATTCACCTCATTGACAACTGTTTTTGTAAATGACTTGACTTTGCCTGTTAGTTTTGGTGCACAGTCATTACTGCACCACCTTTCTCCTGGGGCTGGCAGTGGCATCACATTCAAAATAAATTCAATTAACAAGCCTTTTATTATAGAAGGTCTGAGCTCAATCGCTTTGCAGTCTTTAAAGAAAACATACAAAGTAACTTTGTAAACATACAAAGAAACATCTGGCTTTGTCATTTGGATAGTGCATGTACTAGCTAGCACAATAGCTATTACAGCCGAAGTTGCCAAAAAATCACGCTGAAGTTTTACTAAGTTGCAAATCACATTCCTTTGATGCTCTTGTATCTGAACGTATCAAGTGTACAGCCTTCTCAGAATAGAGGCTGTAAATGCAGCAAAGAGGGACAAACACTCTATAAATACCCTTCATTTCAGAAGCAGCACTGAATAAGCAGCTGTCTGGACACTTCTAAACAGCTTGTCTTCCACTCCCAGGTTAACTAAAAGTGATTTGTCAATAGACAGTCACCACTGGCATTGCAGCGTAGTGCAAAGCTAGGCGTAATCCACGTCCTGGAAACTGACCCACAGTGTTCAGTGCTTTTTGGCACAACTGAACCGTTCAAATGGATTCACCCACACGTGTTTGGGCTCAGCCTCAAGAAAACATATTTCAGCCGCAAATGTTCACTCATCGCTGATCACATTTTTCTTTGCTTCTCTGCCCAGCATGTGCCAGTGTGGTTAAGGCTAAACGTGTTTCTCTTTTGAGAAACATCAACAGAGGCGTTTTTGCCATAACCTCAACCAGCACTGACAGAGAAACGGGAGCGCTACTGAGAGAAATGCAATAAAGTCTCCAAAAATACCAGCACAGATAACACATCACATTTCACATAGAGAGACTCACTGAAAGAGAGAGAGGGGGGGGGGCAATAAAGAGAGAGAGAGAGAGAGAGAGAGAGAGAGAGAGAGAGAGAGAGAGAGAGAGAGAGAGAGAGTTAAGCAGGCAAGAGAAAGAGAGACAATGAGGCTGGAAGAGGGAGAAAGAAGCAGGCAAGAGAGAGGGAGAAAGAGGGAGAAAGAAAGAGATTAAAGAAAAAGTGAAATAAAGAGACAATGTAAGAGCAGAAAGAGAAAGAGAGAGAGAGAGAGAGAGAGAGAGAGAGAGAGAGAGAGAGAGAGAGAAGGAGAGAAAGAGAGATAGGCTGAAAGAGGGAGAAAGTCGCATGCTAAAGAAAGCATGAAAAAAAGGAAAAAGACCAGTAAAGAGATAAAGAAAAAAATAGAGAAAGGGAGTGAAAGGGGGAGAGAAAGAAAGAAAGAAAGGTTGTCAGAGGAAAGACTGAAAGAAAGAGACAGAGACAGAGAGAGAGAGAGAGAGAGAGAGAGAGAAATGATGCAGTTCTTTAATTCTTTAACGACCAAGCAAGACGTTCAGCCACACAAGCACAAACAAAAGAACACACATTTCTGGCTCTCCAACTGTTAACTGCCAGCCTTAGCCAGATTCTCTCTCTCTCTCTCTCTCTCTCTCTCTCTCTCTCTCTCTCTCTCTCTCTCTCTCTCTCTCTCTGCCAGCAAACTTAGATTAGTGTCTCTCTCTCCACACACCTCCTTCCTTCTTCCGTATGTCGATGTGGACGGTGCGTGAGCTACTGCTGAAAAGCAGAAAGAAAAGAAACAATCCGGGGTGAACAAATGGAGCAACTGGTAGAGGGACAAAAGTGGCGTTAAACACACACCTACGCTCACCCACTCAGACTGCTACTTTTACTGGATGGACACATTTGTTTCCTGGCAAGCTGGAAAAGCCACCAGCTTTTTGAAACTGGACTTCTGAGAAATCCTGAGGGACCGAATTCAAAACTTTGCACAGACTTTTCATATACACATGTGTTTATGGACACTTCAAAGGGCAATACCATAATTCTTCACTCTAGATAAACCTACAGAACTGATAATAATGATGGTGATAGGACCCAGAAGTCAAAAGCATTAGATGCCTCTAAAAGCCCCTTTACAAATAAGTTATATGGGGCCTGAGAGATTGTTTTACAATAGTTTAAGCTGTTGGTCTAAAACATTTTTGAACACAGTCATGGCAGATAGGTACATGCAGGGTGATATAATGTAAAAGTATCCCCAAAGAAATTTTCAACTATTTTGCCACAATCAGCACTGCATATAAAAGCTCAGAAGACATGTAGGTTGGATGATTTAGATAGTAAATGAAGTGACTATATTTGCATTGTATATTAAAAATGTGGACCATCTGAGGGGCACTGAGGATGAGCACTGATTTAACCTGTTAATGTCTATCTGAAAGGTTAAATGTCCTTTTGTGAACGTTTTCTTTGGGTTTGATTGTGAATAAAAACATGAAACATACACGTAATCAAAATTATTCAATTGGTTATTGTTCAATGTTTATCCAAAGTGTAGTCAATAGACACACTTTTATCACATTAGACCAATCAGTGCAAGTTCTGTGGCATTTCGCCTTACCATGCTAAATGTAGTTGTTGGACAGGAAAGGGCTAGTAGAGCAATGAGAAAGTTTCCACTACTTGTTGGTTACATTAGTCTTGTAGCTCAAGTGCAAAACTAAAGTGGTCAAACATTGTCAAAGCAAACATATCTTTGCTGATCAACTGCACAAATTAGATTTTACTCCACCACATCACTCTAAGGGCACAACCACTGTGGCCAGGGTGAATCTTTCTGTGGTCAACTTGGATTAGGTCAGTTGCGCTGTTACTTATCCGTCATGTAACCAGCGTTTGAAGGTCCTCGTCACTGCAGTGCCTAAAACTGGCCTGGCAAATATGTGTTAGTTTTTAGAGCAAGTGGCTCAATTATCCCAAACACAAGGGAGCAGCACAAATAATAGCCTTCACCAATCAGTTAGACTGATTAGAGTTACTGTGGCTGCCAGACTCATCAAAACCCGCTCAATCTGAACAACAACAGGAAATCACCAAAACACATGCACGCACACACACATACACACACACACACAGAGGTCCTCACTAAGATTAGCTCAATGTAGAACTCTGGCCTTCAAGCTGATCTAGTTCAAATCAACAGGGGATGCCACTCAGAAACACATCATTTAGAAGAAAAGCTCACCTTGTGCTGGTTCTAAGGGCATTTTGGACCTTTTTAGCATGTCAAGTGGACAACTGAGTCATGGTTTCTGTGCATATGTTAGAATGCCAAATTAATTCGGACTCGTCTAAACAGACCGAAAAACTAACCAAACTCTGTAAAGGTTGTTTGTTGTTGATGTTGTGGTCTGAACACACTGACCCACTCGGATTCACAATTTGCTTTATGGGCAAAGACCCCCAAAGCTTAGCCTAGTTCACAAGATGTTCACAGTCTTCAGCAAAAATATGCACAGGTAACTCCTACTACCCAGAATGCAACTGTTACACCATTTAAGGTTGAAATGAAAATCTGAAAAAGAAACCTGGCGAATAAGAAGCTACACTATATTGCCAAACATATTTGGTCGTCTGCCTTCACACGCATATGAACTTGAGTGACATCACATTCTTAATCCATAGTTAATCTTAATGTAAGTTCTTAATCCACTCTTTGCAGCTATAACAGCTTCAACTCTTCTGGGAAGGCTTTCCACAAGGTTTAGGACGAGAAGGCCTGACTCGCAGTCTCCACTCTAATTCATCCCTAAGGTGTTCTATCGGGTTGAGGTCAGGACTCTGTTCAAGTTCTTCCACACCAAACTACCTCATCCATGTCTTCATGGACCTTGCTCTGTGTATTGGTATGCAGTCATGTTGGAACAGGAAGGGGCCGTCCCCAAACTGTTCCCACAAAGTTGGGAGCATGAAATTGTCCAAAATCTCTTGGTCTGCTGAAGCATTAAGAGTTCCTTTCACTGGAACTAAGGGGCCGAGCCCAGCTCTGAAAAACAACCCCACACCATAATTCCCCCTCCACCAAACTTTACATTTGGCACAATACAGTCAGACAAGTTCTGTTCTCTTGGCAACCACCAAACCCAGACTCATCCATCAGGTTGCCAGGCGGAGAAGTGTGATTAGTCACTGCAGAGAACACGTCTCCACTGCTCTAGAGTCCAGTGGCAGCGCTTTACTGCTGTTTGGCCTAGAGTTAAAACAGTGACATGATTCACATATCAGATCACTCATCAGACTCTGCCCTTACAATCCAGAGTGATTTCATCCACCTCTGACCATCCATCAGCCACAGATCCAGCTCCAACATCACGCAAAACCACTCTCTACTGTTATTACATCTCTGCTTTTAGCTTTCATATTAGAAAAAAGGCTTTAGTTGATTTTGAGTATTAAACATATCTGATATTAAACGTGCAACTCAATTTGTAATTAAAAATAAAGCCAGTCTTGCTGTGTATTAGCGTTTTAGCACTTAGCATGAATTG
Source organism: Pygocentrus nattereri (assembly GCF_015220715.1). NCBI lineage: Eukaryota > Metazoa > Chordata > Actinopteri > Characiformes > Serrasalmidae > Pygocentrus > Pygocentrus nattereri. The sequence continues at coordinate 9,727,765 of NC_051240.1, read as the reverse complement.
AAGAGGACAGAAAATAAAAATTGTTTATTTTTACTCATAATAAGCAACAGAATTAATCACCATCAAAATTATTGCACTTTTAGCTCACAGACACTCCAGACCAACAATTTCTGAAAGGACAACTACAACTGCACTTGTTTTCAAGATCTCTATAATTAAAAAAATACTAAATTTAGCATGCGCTAGGTACATTTTTGATCAGAAATAACCCAAATTCATAACGATATCAAATTTCTGTTAGCATTTACATGTCAAACAATGGCATATCTGAGCAGCCCTGGCTCTCCTGAAAATAACAAACTATTGCTGTTGTTGGAAGAAAACCTTGTATCTCCAAAATGGTAACTTTGCAGGAGAGGGAAAAAACCTACTTTATTTTTTTTATTTTTTTATTTAAGTCAATTGAACTAGACTTTATTCCAAGTCATTCTGGGTTATTTATTTTAGTCCATTCATTATGAAATTTACATACAATGTAAAGGTTAACAGGTCTTTTCAAATTATGTCAAAAACTGAAAAACGTCAAAAATGAAGATATAAGATTTTCTCCCAACAACAGAGATACGGCACAGGTAACTGTCATATGTAAATACTTTATAATTGCAGTTGTAATTGTAGTTTAACCAAAAAATAACAAAACAATTCCCCAGGTTTTAGGTTTCTAAGGTTTAAGAAGGTTAAGTATAATATAAATAAGGCATGTGAGTAGTTGCTTTTTCAATTCCCAGGCTGGGTGACCAGGGTCATTTCTGTGTGGAGTTTGCATGTTCTCCCCGTGTCTGTGTGGGTTTCCTCCCACAGTCCAAAGGTATGTGGTCAGGACAATTGAACACGTTAAATTGCCCCTAGGTGTGTGTGTGTGTGAGTGAATGTGTATATCTGTCTGTCTGCCCTGTGATGGACTGGCGACCTGTCCAGGGTGTGTCCTGCCTTCTGCCCGATGACAGCTGGGATAGGCTCCAGCACCCCCCGCGACCCTGAGGGAGAAGCAGCTTAGGAGAGGTGTGTGAGTAGTTGCTTTGTCTGGTTGTAAACTCAGTGCTGAACCACAGTGTAATACCTGTTTTTTTTGTTCTTGTTAGCCATGTAGCAGAGAAAAGTGATGAAGTAGTATCAGCAGTCAAATATAAAATATACAGTGGTTTCTTACTTGAACCCCAGCAAATAGAATGTTATTGTTTTGAAATGTTTAGCATTTTATAATAATTTATTGCTATAGTTTATAAACTGCTTTGTTGGCTGTTGTTTTCAAGTTTGGGCAAGTTTCGCTGCTCAAGTCGTCACTGGTTTTTGCTTGATCTCTCGTCCCTCAAAGGGCTCATCCGACACCCTACATTTGAGTCAAAGTGGACAAAAGCTACTTAAAACCCGTCCTGAAATCGGGGTTGATGTGAACAAGAAGTGGTCTGAGATGCTAAACAGGACCAGAAAGAGAAGCAAATCTCCTTTAAAGTTACATTGTCAATATAAACAGCACATTTGCAGTCGGTTCCCTTTTAGCTTCGCTTTAACGGAACTGAGTTTGTTTCATTTTTAAAAAGAACTATATGTGGATACACCCTAAATCATTTTCTGAGTTCTCCCTCCCTCTCTCTAGCAGAAAAGATGGAGAACACACTCAGACTCATTCATCAAAATATGGGCTCTGAAAATATATGAAATGTAAACCAGACTGAACATTGCAATCACTGCTGTGCCTCTCAGCTCTATCAATAGACTTCGGAACACTGATTTTATTGACTGGCTTGCAGTGGCTTATGATTCAGAGACCCTAAGGCTTTAGACACATTATACAACTCATACACACAACCTTCGGCAGGGTAAAAGACAGTGACCATTTCAAAAACATCAGCATACATTTCTTCTGCTTGATCAGTGGTCTTCTTCAGGTCAGCTTTGAGGTGGGCGGCTCTGGCCTTCAAACCAGACAGGAACCAGGGGGTTCGACGAACCTATACATACTCCACCCACAACTGTTGCCTTGTTAGGCTAGAAAACCTGTACAAAGACAACCTAATAAGAAACAGCATGACTCAGATTGTGTCAGAAAACGTACAATTAGAGTGTGTTACTCATTTGAAATGAAATTTTTGTATGTGTGTGAAGGGGAGCACTGTTAGGGTAGGTTGGATGTAGGCTATTTTGTCGTTATGTAGCTATTGCTATCATGGTTGCTAATTAGCTACAGTGGCATAGACCTGGGGCCTGTCACACAAAGGATTTCTTGCTTAGCCAACAAGATTCTTGGCTTAGCCAGCTAACTTTCATCCAGCGCATAGATTTGGGGTCATTCATGCAAAAAGGAATGTACTTTTTTTAGGTTTTCAACACCACACAGCATTAGCTTGCTCCGGTTTCTCCTGAGAACTTAGTTGAGCTGTGCTAGTTCCCATAGGCTAACCTTGATAATGAGTAGCAGTAGTACTTGACCATGGTAAAGAAAAACAAAGCTCAATACCATGAAAAAGTGATGAGAACATCACAACCATACATCTACTCCTAATGATCTAGGTTTTTTGTTAGTGAGCCTTTATGTGGTTTTGTATGTGGTCAGTTTTTATAGAAACTTACATAAGCCAGTTATATAATCATGTCCTGTGTTTAATGTTCCAAATTGTGTTATTCTGCCCTTCTTATTATGGTAATGGGTGGATAAATGTCTGACAATTTGTAATTAAGTTGGTTAGTTGGTGGTTTCATCATCCTCACTCTAACAATATCTCTGGGCTCTATTAGCTTGCCCCCTCTATTTGTAACCAGCCCACCTCTAATATGTAAATTGGCAAGTTATCCTGGATTTCTGTCTTGTTAACTCACACTCCTAACCTTCTCCAGGCCAGGTGAAGTATAAGAGTTTGGATCACAAACAGCTCTTGGACCCTCAGGGTCGAGCTTCTGACCAAAAAATGATGCCAACCAGCCATAAAAACAATCTTTATACATAGATATCGAACATATAAAGCAACTATGACTCCACTAAGTACTAACATAGTGGCAGTGGTGACAGTGTGGCTTTTTATCATTGTAAATGCTTTACTTTCTACAAATTTAGTTAGGAACCCTGTCTTTGAACTTCCCTCAGTTCCATAGCTCAACATGTAGCAACAGCAATCTAAGAAGCCAACAGTTGCAATGAAAGAACCTGTCAATGGGTGGAGCATAGTCCACTGTCCTTTTGTGCATACGTGTGGCTGCATCTGTGCATTTGATCCATTGTTTGTGTCATTTATCAGCTTATCTGCAGAGATAATCTCGCATTGTAAAGCAAACAAGAAGCTAACACCTCACGTGCATTAAATTACAGTGCCACAGAGAGTGCAGCAAGGACAGCATTCAAATGGACACAGTTTGAGCGAAGAAAAATCAACGCTAATAAGACCAGAGTGATCATAATTTACTAGAAAACATCACTTCTCTGCGAAACTTCCCATCATTCTGATTTAGGACTAACCTAGACAGCTTAATGATTGCCATGTGACATCAGCATCATTCACTTTCCATCTGCTGGCCTCTTCTTCCACATATTCAATCAAATATACACTGTTTGCCTCTGTGACATTAGCAGGGCTGCCAGAATTGCCCTTATTTACACTATCTTCATCATACAGAGATAGAGAAAGCAAGAGAACGAGAGAAAGAGAGCACGAGAGAGCAAGAAAGCGAGAGAAAGATTATGATGATAAATGAATGGCTGTCAGGCTTTGATATTCAGTAGCCTAATGCCTCACAATGGGAGGTGCACTGCTGCATTCAGCTGACAGAAACAAACAGATAGGCAGAACTAGCACAAATACACCAAGTATATAAAACATATTTAGGGCATTTGTCTCTTTAGCTGAAGGGAAGGTATCTCCGTGGTTTGAATGGATCTCTAATAACTGGAGAGTCAAGTGTTGACAGCAGGAACTGAGCATTGTGTGTCTCAGAGAACAGTACAGCTTCTGGGCCTTTCCTGCAAATTACTGGGAACTTGAAAATGAGAACAAGATCCTAATGGCCTAGGCTGTTTCGCGTTGCTCAGTAGCTGTATTGAATAAGAGTTCAGGCATTCACTAGGCACCTGGTAGCAGGAACATTGGAACACTGGTGATTCAGTAATGTGTAGTAGATGTGGAGACACTATGCAACAGCATGAACAATATAGACTGTGCAGCTCTTCCACTGTGCTTAGCTGTAGTGTCATAATTAAGTCAAAATAAAGTGACATTCCAGTCATTTCATCAATGTTTTCATTTTGTTTAAAACTGACAGTCATGTGAAGATACAGCCATGTGTCAGTCAAACATAGTAATGCTAATCTCCATTAACATTACTTTGGGGTCATACAGTGTAATTTTGGCACTAAGCTAACCATGGTCCAGTTAAGGAATTAAAGTCAAGCTGAGAAGTATTTCCTGTCAGGGAGCAGAGTGAACAGTCCATGTTTTTATGGTGCACTGTGGGAACGTTAGCACTGTGACTAGCGTGAAGTTCCATTCTGATCGGCGATCCACACATCTGAACATACATAAGAGTTTACTCTGTAGCATTCAGCAGCTTTTTAGCAGTCACACAAAAGCAAAGATCTGTGATTGTGACATTATCCACGTTACGTATGAAGACTCAGACTCATGTATGTTCACCGGTGGCTTTGGAAACTAAATAAAGCTATGTTTGTGTTGTAGACATTGCCACAACTGATTCCTCTCAACACCCCTGTGAGTTGACCAGTTTCTCTAGAATGGAGAATTTTACATCAAACCACTTTGACTTCTGACTCTGCATATACACTCACGTTCAATTGCTTGTTAACACAAATAGCTAATCAGCCAATCACAGGGCCACAACTCAGTGCATTTAGGCATGTAGAGGTGGTCAAGACAACTTGCTGAAGTGCAGACAGAGCATCAGAATGGGGAAGAAAAGGGATTTAAGTGACTTTGAACGTGGCGTGGTTGTTGGTGCCAGACAGGCTGGTATTTCAGAAACTGCTGATCTACTGGGATTTTCACGCACAACCATCTCTAGGGTTTACAGAGAACTGTCCGAAAAAGAGGAAATATCCAGTGAGCAGCAGTTGTGTGGATGAAAATGCCTTGTTGATGTGAGAGGTCAGAGGAGAATGGGCAGACTGGTTCAGGATGATAGAAAGGCAACAGTGACTCAAATAACCAACCAAAATCTCCGAGGAACGTTTCCAACACCTTGTTGAAAGTAAGCCATGAAGAATTAAGGCAGTTCTGAAGGCAAAAGGGGGTCCAACCTTTTACTAGCAAGGTGTACCTAATAAAGTGGCCGGTGAGTGTATGTCACCTAATGAATTATGCAGAAATTCTGAAGAATTCTAAAAAGAATTCCTATTTAAACTTCAATCCTGAGCTAGGTGAGTGTTCAAATTCAACACAACTCAAAAGAGCCAATATGTGGCCAATACTATCATTCCCAGTCTTGTTTCCAGCACAGGGTTCCCCGTTACATAACCACTTGCTCTCAGCAGCTTGTTACCATGTGACAGTATTGTGACAGATGATGTAGCCTTGCATTTACAGAAAATCATGCAGAATTCCTGTGCTATTATGAAACATTTATAACTCTGTTCCTTTTCTTACAAATGCCTTTTTAATGACTGCCTGAATGGGTAGCTGTTATAATTATTCCCACGGCTACAGACACCACTGCAGCTAATTAAGCTAAATTAGCAGTGCAGCTCTGGCTGGTGCTCTGATTGCATGTACCACTGTGTGCCCCCTACTGCCCGCCAGCCTGCTGCACTCTTCACAAAGCCTCTGACAGCACCAGTTTTTGCTGCAGATGCTGCCGCTACCTGGGTATCGGACCTTAGCAGTCCAGTGCTAAGAACTGGTCCAAGGTGTTTTTTTCTGAAAATAACCTTGGACCTCAAAGCCACACCAAGCAAATCTAAAGGAGCTCTTGACCTTGTTGCCTGTTTCCAACTGAGCACTGTACATCCTAGCATTAACATTCTAGAGCTCTCTGGGGATCATTCTAGAAATCTTATTGGTGTAGTCAAGATGCTAACTTTCTAGAACTCCATGGGAAGAACTATAGATGCTAGCATTCTAGAACTCTCCAGATAGCACTGTAGATGCTTGCCTCTGTAGTTAGAATCCATCTGGTGCAATCTAGATGTTATCATTATAGAACTTCCCAGGGAGTATTGTAGATGCTACCATTATAAAGCTCTCCAGAGAACACTGTAGATGCTAGCATATTAAAACTCTCTGGGGAGCGTTGTAGAACCATCCAGAGAACATTATATGTGCTAACATTCTAGAACTCTCTGTAGTGCCATCAAGCGCTAACAATCTAGAACTCCTTTGTGATGGCTGCAGATGCTACACATTTTAGAACCCTCCACAGAGCATTGTAGATGCCTTCTAGAAATCCCTTTGGTGAAGTCTAGATGTTAGCATTCTAGAACTTTCCAGGGATCCTTTGCATATGCTAGCATTCTAAAACTCTCTGGGGGCATTCTACATGCTACCATTTTAGAGATCCCTGTGGGGCAACAAACCAATATCAATTTCTTAGCAAAAATAGTCTCAGAGATGATCACATTGAAAGTAGTGCTGTTGTTGATAACGTATGTCTTACTTCTGAGAAATAACTGCAGATTTCTGATTGTTTGAGTAAAATGGACAAGATGTTAATAAAAATGACATTTTTGGTCAATACCTTATTATCTTTATTATTTTTAGGTTGATTTTAAGCAATGTAGTGATCTGTATATACTAGACAGTAAAAGAGCATTGTGGGAAAAATACCTGTGTTGCAAGAAGGCGGCCGGAACATCGAGCGGTGACAAACCCCGGCAAGGATGGTGGGGAGAGAGGTGGAGGACGGAGGCAAAGCCCGAGCTCCGAGTGACATGAGTGACCATGGGAGGATGAGGAGGATGAAGACGGTGCCGGCAACAAGAGGCACTAGGGCAAGGGGCGAGGCCGCTTCACTACACCTCACGTTCGACCCGGGCAGCTGAGTTGGGAGCAGTGAGCTCTTGTTCGGGTGCTCACACTGACCTTAATGAGAGCCACCTGATGCTGATCTGGCTGGCAGCATGAGTGCCTTTAAAAAGAGCTGAGAGGGAAGAGAGAGGGAGAGAGGGACAAGCAGCAACAACAAGAGACTGGCTGAAGAGCTGAAAAGCTTGAGTAAAAAAGATTGAGAGTCTGGCTAGTTGAAAAGTGGCCAGCAGAGCTTTGATTATTTGGTTTGTTTGAACTTGGAATTAAAGGAATCGCTGCTGCAAACATTTCCCCTGCCTCCAGTGTCCTCCTTGAGTCCGGGGTAGCACATGTCATGCTACAACCAGATGTGTGTAATAGAGCCTTAAATGCAGGTCACACAAAGCAAAATGAGCGAATTTACATAAACTGAGTTTAGAACTGCAGATGTAGCCATAAGGCTTGTGTGGTTAACAGCATAATTGCCACTCAAGGCTGAAAACATCACTGTTGGTGTCACTGCATAAAAGTGACCTCCATTTGTTGCAGCTATTGATATTCATATGATTCAGTGCAAGCTAGCTATTATAGCAGCAGTTGGCCTGTTGGCTGGCTTTATGCTTTTAGATGAGCGTTTTTATAGATTGTGTCTAGGTGTGTTGACTGCTTGGCTGTCACTTTTTCTGTGCTACTGAGACAATAGTGTGGTGCAGCCTTGGCAGGTTAGGAAAACACACTGTAATCATAGAACACAGTTAGACTAGCCCAATGAGCCAAGACATATTTGAAGTCTGAAGTTTAGCTTTGTGCTGGACTGCTGAGGCTAATGTAGCTAACAAGCAATGGAATCTTTGTGAAATCTATATAAGTCTCTGATTGATGATATAAAGTCATTACTAAATTTGACAGTCTCACATGACTGTTATGTTTAGCCTATTGTTTTGCCAACGGTAGCTAAATATACTCAAAGGCACTTATTAGCATATAGCTAGCTAACTTGTTAAAAAGAATAAAAAGGGTTCTTTATCACTATTCTTTTCATCAACTGTCAGATCAGTTTGGACTTTTTATCATTTTTCTCATTTAAAGGCTTTAATGTGATTTTGTCTTTGTCTGAATAGAATCAGAAGATGTTTTGATATAATTGTGATGCCAAAAAATAAGAAACAAGGAATAATTAAAACAACCAAGTAAGTGAATTGATTTAATTAAGCTGTGAATACAGAACCATAGGGTGTGAATTTTAATCGAATGGAGCTATGATTTCAGTGCTAAGAACTCCAGTGTTAAGAATGTAATACCACATAAATTGAGCAATATTGTTATTGATACCAATGGAAAAAAATCTGAAATCCCAAACTGACCCCTGATTAACATGCCTAGAAATCACATGTCACCTAAAAAGCTAAACATACTGGACCGGACCTGTTTGTGCTTTTATGGGCAGTGAATTAATATGGGGCTAAGAAACGCTGATACAGAGCTGGAGAAATCTTTCACTACAAACTGGCAGCTGACTTGTAAAGAGAGTGCTTTGACATCTGGATCCAACATTATAAACATGACAACGGCTCGTTTTTGCCTTTGTTAGAGACCGTTCCTCTGTCTCTACTCCCCGCTGTTCAGGCCACCACCTGCATGCAAGTCTCCTCATCTGTTTCTCTGCCCTTCTAGCTCTCTGATTGGCTGTTGTTTGAATAACTCATTGAGTAAATCTCTGACCTTCTAGCACTACAGGACTCATGAACGTAAATATCAAACATGATTGATAATATCGGAGGGCCTCTGATCACTTCAGAGTTCGATCAGAGGGCTAAAGATTTGGCTCATCAGATCATCTGCGCATTCAGTCACTTCCGATTGAGCTCCAGACCTGGAAAATCATTTCAGATTGTAAAAATTTGTCGCAAGGGGCACCTGGGGGTTAAACTCGGGCAAAAAATTATGTAGTATATGTCCAGCCTTACAGCTAAAGAAGCAACCTCCAGACAACAAACATGTCTTGGTTGAATGGTTACATTTAGGATAAGATGAAAACCCATGTACATTTGGTTTTAAATAGATATTTTCCTTTAATTTATATAATTAAGTATGGATGTGGAGGTGCTAAGGGCAAAATGATTGGCTTCCACTGCCAACTCAGCGCTTTGGGGGCATCATGATAAAACACAATCAGGAGCTCAAAGGTAATTCTCAAATTCTGAGAACTTCATTAAAAAAAGATTTTTTAAAACTTACATTTTTGAGCTAACATAATTGGTCTGTTTTTGGCTATGACTTTTTTAAAAATGTGTGTAATTCAAAATTGAATAAATTATAGTTGAGTCCAGAGTTTTAGAGAAACTGGGAATGGAGTTTAGCAGTAATCAGCAATCGCAATCACACCTTAAATGATGAGAGGGATGTGTTGGGTTGGTGGACGCATTTTCAGCTTGCTTGCTAGGCTGGCCCAAAGTGTGATAAGCATTCCTGAAAATAGCAGCAGTAGTGAGTAACCTGTACCTGTACTCTACCAGGTACAATCGACAAATCCACGACACCAGTTTTTCCCAGCAACTCAAGTGCTTTCTAACAAAGCAAAGCACTGTGAAACCATATGTGTGATAACCCATCTCTGTTCACAGGTCATGTTCCATTCTGCCTTAAAAGCCAACAGTAGAATGTACCTGCTGCACAGTTCAAGGTAGAATGAAATTTTGGTGGCAAAGAAGAAGGCAGCTTCAGCCTCATGCATCCAAATGGGTTTGGGTCTCAGTACCTTTCCAGCCTGAACAGGTTGAGCTTCAAGTTTGTGGAAGCAGGTTTGGTTCGGGCTTCAGGTTCATACCCGTGCAGACCTCTAGAGTGTGTAGCTTGACATTGGGTGTGGCACAAATAAGGCCAGTTCTGTGCCTCATGCCTACAATCTGATTGGTCAACACTCAGCTCATTTGCAGACAGCAGAGTGTGCATCAGCAGTTGCTGCATCAGTCATATGTCCATATTTGTATTGTTGTCTCACCACAATATTGCACGTTATCATGTGTCTAGTTCATGTAAATCCTGTAAAATTATTATGCAAAAAAAATAAAATATTTGGCATGACATCACGGTGTACATAACCTATATCCTGCCAGAACAATTAGCACCCTCAACTTCCTGTGTTACTGAAGTAAAGCACACAAAAATATGTCCAAGAGACAGAAAGGAGAGCGTGTTCGTGTTTGTATGAAACAAAGAGCCTGAAACTCATTGCACAGGTGGGCTTGTGTATGTGTGCTTGCGCACAGATGTGTTTCTGGGTTGATGTGATGGAGTGCATGCATATTTGTGTGTCTATATGTGTGTGTACTCGTGCACGAGTCTGATCATGGTCATGGTCAGATGGCTGAGGTATAAGACATATCGATCAAATGGACCATAAGAGAATAAGACTGAGCCTTTCTTTCTGCAGCCACCCACCAGCATGAGAGAAAAAAAGACAAACATCTGTTCCTTTTCCATTGTCCTACATACAACATGTTCCAGCTGAACGTGAGAGAGAATATGCGCACATTCTGAGGCACATTAAGTTGCCTGCTTCTGAGTGTACTTCATTTCTGCAGCTGAAAGTTCTAACCCAGAAATTTAAGCGTTCTCCTCCACACAAAAGAGGGATTTTGCATAACATGCCATGGCACAATACAATAGAATGATATGGATTAGTGGAACACATTCAGCCTGCTTAGAGTTGCTCGGCTGCTAATACCAAATGGCCTTCATTGTTGGTCAATAGACAGCGCACTCTGAAAGTACTCGCTGCAACTTTTCATTTGTCATGCGAGCTCTGTACTGCTTTTTTGGATTTTAACATGACGGAGATTAGGCAGGTTGAAGTGCTGGCTATCAGCTTTCATTTCAAACTCTTGGTGCCCGTATAAGACGACCCGCTTAGACATTATTCAACCTTTATTGAACATGTTCACCTCACTGTAAGAAATCAAAAAGAACCTGGACAGAAAAATGTCAGTGTTGTTTACAGTTGGTTACAGTACATAGACATTTACACCTGCTGGCCACTTTAAAAGAAACCCCTATATTGGTGGTACATCATGTCCAGTGCAGTTTGTCTTATTCATCCTCTGGTCTTTCCTCAGTGGTCAGTTTCTGATCACAAAGCTGGTGGACCACTTTCAACAACACGGCTGTGCCATATGTACACCTGTACCAGCACCACACACATTACTCTGTCAGCATCATTGCTGTGCTGAGATTGGACCACCACCCAAATTATCTGGCCAGCGGTGATCCTGACCAGGATCCCATCACATCAGAAACCTTTCATTCTTCATTCAGTCCACATCGGAGACACGTGAAATGGCATGCAAAGAGTTTACAGCTGATAAAGTTGCTGCCGCAGTTTTAGAAAGTAGGAAAGAAGTTAACAGAACATTTTGATATGAAATGCATGACTTATGTATCGTGTTAATTTAAGAAGATCGAGAGAAAAATCGAGAAAAACCCCAGCAGGCTGAGAACAAGTTATTGATTTTTCAGTGTGAAGAAAGAAGCAGAGCATTATATTGAACAGAAAAGTTTACAGATGCCTTAATAATAAATGTAATATCAATATTATAGTGTTTAGTGTGGCCACCCTTTGTCTTTATTGGAGCTTATATTCTATACCTCCTATATAAGTTCAGTCTTAAAAGTTGGTTCCATTTTCTGCTTCTCACAATGGAAGAAATCCAAAAAACACATTCAGTGATGTTGAGGCCCACATTCTGGGGTGGTCAGTCTATTGTTTTGAGAACACCAGCAGCTTCTTTGTTTGATTTGCATTGTTTTTTTTCTTTTTTGTCCATATTCTTTTCGCGGTAAGGGCTTCCTGACAGCTACGCATCCTTGCAGACTCATATATTGCCGGAAAACTGTATAACTTATACTTAATGGCTGTTTTGCTTGGAAATGAAATAAATTCATGGTTATCTCTGCACAGTGCTGTATTTTTTGTGAGAGTGCCTCAAGAAGGGTCTGGGTTCAATTCCCTGGCCAGTTGACCAGTGTCCTTTCTGTGTGAAGCTTACATGTTCTAAAGACAGGCAGTTAGGCCAAACGGAGATGCTAATTTGCCCCTACATTTGAATGTATGTGTCTGTATGTCTTGTGATGGACTGGTGACTTGTCCAGGGTGTTTCCTTCTGTTCAGTGACTGGGTGCCTTCTGTCCAGTGACTGCCAGGGTAGTCTCCAAGATGAATAAGTGGCTTAGAGTGTATGTGTGTATTTTATTGTGAAATTGGGCAGCTCAGAGTACACTGTGAATGGCCACAAAGCCTTTTTATATTAAACTGATGATATCTTTAAGCTTACAGATGGAGTTGGATAGAAGCAGTTCATCTTGAAGCTGTGTAACTGAGCCAACTCTACCCTGAGACCAAATAAATGCCAGCATCCATAATGCCCTCTGAGTGGGAGAACACAGCCAGGACACACACACAGCCAGTGAGATTCAGCCAAAGCTTCTGTCAGAACACACACATGCACAGCCATTCACACACACACAGAATGAACCAATTACAGCTAATAATAATTTATTACTCTGCATTATAAGTTCAATAGACATGTATAGAAGGTTTTCTGTTGTATAAATGAGCTGGAATAATTTTATGTTTTCATGAATAATTAGACTATTTGAATACCATGCTTCTTAGCTTTGCACATGTTCTGCATTGAACATGTACAATGTCCATGTGGGCATTAACTGGATCATTTATTACTTAACACCAACTTAGCTTCCAATCTACAAAACAACCACAGGTGTTTCTGTCCATCCTTCCATTGTGAGAAGACAACTCAGCTCTATAAGTCTGAAAGTATGTGTAGCTGTCAAGAAGCTCTTATTGAAAAATGGAAGTAAAGAGGAACATGTTCAAATCAAGCAAAGAAGATGCTGGTGTTCTCAGAATAATGGACTGACCACCCCAGAGTCCAGACCTCAACATTCTTGAACATGTTTGGGATTACTTGGATCATGAGAAGCAGAAAATGTAACCAATGTCTAGGACTAAACTTTGGAGATGTGAAGAAGTGTCCCAGATTTCAAATACTGAAAGAGAGTCTCCTGAAAAGAATGGAAGCCGTAATGAAGGAAAAATATGAATTTTTAAATATATGCTTTATTTGATTGCACTGAAAATGAATAACTTGTACTTAGGGACCGTTTTCAAAGTAAATAGTGGAAAGGTAGTCTCTAACAGTGGCACGGTACTGTAGACTGGGTTCTATCTTTGATGACAGATAGATCATTTCTTCCCAAGGCCAAGCCACACCACAGGCACAGAGACAGCTGTCCTTGGAGTGGACACACACTTGGGGTGTCATACACTCAAGGTTGAGAGACAAACCTTCACTTCATCTTTACCGAGGCATTTTGGGAGGGTGTGGATATTAAGTATTGATTGAATGTGGAGCAGAGCTCCTTCAACCATCCATCTTACATGCTACTGTACAGCCATTACAGTAATGTCTTGACTCACATTTCAAGAAGCAGGAGAGATCCATCTTTGGGTGTTCCTATGACATTGTAACATACCAGAACATGCTGGTATCATGTGAGAATGGTTCTTCACTGGTTCCTTGGAGGGACATTCTGGCCTAAAGCTAGAAGTTGTCATATTATGTAGTATTTAGTAGTGCAGCGTTGCTTCCTTGAACCTCATGAGTTTGACAGCATTCACAATTTTTTATCTTTTTTTATGTTTTTGTCCATTGATGTTCGCTCACTACAATACCCAGCATGCCAAATACATCATACAACCAATGGGAATCCCCCCGCCCAGCAGTAAAGAAATCCACTGTGGTATCAGTGCTAGAGCCTGTAGATTGTAGATGCTTATTATGTTGTCCTTATGTAATAGAGAGCAAGCAGCACACCAACTGAACATTCAGTAAAAAAAACACAGTTTTGTGAACAAAAACATGGAGCTTTTGGAGTTTAAGAGGTTAATAAGCAATATTTGGGATTTTTAAGAACTATAAGGAGACTATCATAATATCTTTCTATTCAATAACACACTACCCAGCATTCTGAAGATGGGTAAATCAGAAACATGGTTCAGACATGCTTCAATACTCACAACATGCTCTCTCTTTCAGAAATATTACATGCCGTGCTTAACTTGTCCTTATTGTTTCTCCTTGGAAAAATCCTAAATGCCTTTAAGGGGCTGTTTCACTTGATCAAAAATAGGGTGAGAAGGCAAGTGAACATGAATATAAACTTCAGCAGCAAAATTTGGCCAGAAGTTATAGTTATATTTTATGAAATTCATCTTTGAAACCCCATGAAAATGGTGGACAAAATAGTTTGTGATCAGAGCAAAAAAAATTGCTTAACTTACTTTGAAACTGGGCTTTATGTTGCCCAGATCTCCATTCAGATGTACCATCATTTCATGCATGTTAGCAGGCTAAGGGCTAATGTGGAGCCTCACTAGTGACATCCTTTTTTATAATAAAATAAAAAAAATGTAATTGTGAGCACAATTTAGTAATAAATGAGGCTGAGATAATTAAGTTGTGCCCACAACTTAGTAAGGAATGGGAATGAGATAATTCAGCTATGTGCAAGGCTTAGTAAGGTGTGAAAATTAGACATTTAAGCTGTGGCCATGATTTAGTTAGACATGAGAATGAGATAATTCAGTTTTAGCCACAACTTAGTGAGGCATGGGAATGAGATGATTAAATTGGGCCACAATTTAGTAAGGCATGATAATGAGATAATTAAGTTGAGGCTATGACTTAGTAAAGTGAGAGAACAAGATAATTAAGTTGTGACCCTGGCTTAGTAAGGTGTGTAAAGAAGATAATTGAATAATGTCCACAACTTGGTAAGGCATTGGAATGAGATAATTAAGTCTTGCCCACAACTTAGTAAGGCAAGGGAATTAAATAATTAAATCATATCTGGGGCATAGGAAAGTGTGGGACTGGGATAATTAAGTCATGGCCATGGCTTAGTAAGGTGTGAGAATGAAATAATTAAGATGTGCCCCAGACTTAGTAAGCCACGGGAATGAGGTAATTAAGTTGTGATATTTAAGTTGTTCCCATGCCTTACTAAGTCATGGCCATGCAATATTTTTATTAAGAAGATATTTTACCAGCGGTGCTCCACAGACTACAAAGCTGACAAAAACAATAAAGAAGGGCAATACATGGTTCTAATTCTAACATCTGGAGAAATGATTCACAAATTTATACATGTTATGCTTCAAGTTCTCAAAAATGTGTTATTAAGAAAGTTTTCTTAGCTATCCAATTAGCACATTGAGGCTCATTGTCTCCCCCTCCTTTTGTCCAGGTTGATGCTAGAACTTCCAATTTATGAGGTGACGGGAATAGTTTAATTACAATGTATATACATTGTAATTACTATATAAATACATTGTATTACAATGCAGAGCTGCTATAGAGCTCAGTGAACTTCTTGTACAGTGGAGCTTTTGTGAACTTTCTATGGTGCAGCCTTTACTTTGTAAAACTGATCAGAGCCAGAACCACAAGCCTTTAGCCACAAGTCTTTGGCTCTGCCTTCAGCGGTGGAGTCCTTGTCTGTGTGAAACCTGTTGATCTTTTATTTTGAGTAGCAGATTTTTTTCAAATGGCATCTTTCCTCAGCCATTCAACTCTAATGTATACTGTAATTGGCTGGCATTTGCGCAGAAGTACCTTTGAAAACAATCTGTCAGCATTCTGTCTCCCTCTTTCTCTCTCTCTCTCTCCCTTTTTCTCACTCTCTCTCTCTCCCTCTTTCTCTATCTCTCCCTCTTTCTCTTTCTCTCCCCCCTCTCTCTCTCTCTCTCTCCCTCTTTCTCTCTCTCTCTCTCTCTCTCTCTCTCTCTCTCACACACTCTCTCTCCCTCTCTCTCTCTCTCTCTCTCTCTCTCTCTCTTTCTCTCTCTCTCTCTCTCTCACACTCTCTCTCGCTCTCTCTCTCTCTCGCCACTGTATGACTCAACCCACTGGGCTGTGGACCTGCCTTCTTCTGAGGGGCTTCACTTCCTGGGAATTAAATTCGAGGTATAAATAGCACCTTGCCATGTCAAGGCATCATCATCACCATCATCATCATCATCATCTACAATAACCTGCAATACAACGGATAAGAGTGCCCTCTTCTGGTCACTACGTGTAGCACTACTTTCTTGTCTTCGCGCACCGGCGCTGACCACACAGCGCATCTGCCTCAATTCTCCCGCGTGCGTATTTCACGCGCCATCACATATTTCTCATAGACTGTTACAGGCCTGTGCGTTTGCTGTTTATTTGTTATCAACGTTTTTGAAGCGTCTACAGAAATAGCAGTTAGCGCGCACACGCACGCGCCAACATCAATAACAATAAATGTAAAAAAAAAACAATAACAATAAACAAATAATAATTTAAGCTTTCAGGCTACTAAGCTGTGAACTGTTGCGCGAGCGCGTGAGAAAGAGAGAGAGAGAGAGAGAGAGAGAGAGAGAGAGAGATGATGTGTGAGAGCGTGAGAGCGTATGCGCGCGCCTTTCCTTACCCTTCCACCCGTTTAAACCAAACCGCATTCCGCGCGCGCCCCAGCCGGCCAAAAACATTTAAAAAAAAATAATAAATAAAAAAAAGCGCGCGAGGAACTTCCACGCTTAAGCGTTTAAGCCTCACTCACCTGTGCTGGAGCAGAGCGCGCGCTGCCCCGTGCCCCTCTGCCCCTCAGCAGGGCGAACAGCAGCACCGACTGGCGCTCAACACCATAAGAGCGCGCGCTCCCGCGGAGCAGAGGCGAGCGTGTCCGCGAGCAACATCCTGCCCAGGTGCGGAGATCCACATGCTGCTGCTGCGCGCTGGACAGCGGTCAAGCTGCGGCGCGTACCCAGCCGCGCATCCACGCGCGTTCGAGTGAACGACACTTTTCCCTTCGTCTCGTGCACAAAGTGCGCTTCTTCGCTGTTCCTCGAACTTGGAACAAAAACCAGGTGCAATGACGAGCAACAGCAACAAAAGAGCTATGAAAGGTCGTGGAGGTGCATTTCAGCGTCGAGAGCTCGGAGCGAGACGGAGCTGCAGTCCGGCGTCCAACAACAGCGGAAAAAAGCTGCAAATGTTGTTGAAGATGTAGCTGAACTGCGAAGCGCGCGCAGGAAACGAGGGGAGAATCTGCGGGAGGTGTCGATGCAGCCCGTCCTGCGTCTGCTCACATCGCCCCTCTGCTTCTTCCAGCAAATCACCTGGGCGCGCGCACGCGGCCACTTCACCGAGAGACGGTCCGATGACGCGCGCGATCCCTTCCGCCTCCCCACCCGCTGTACCGCACCGCGAGGACGCCTGATTGACCGTTCCTGGAAAGCAGGGGAGGATCAGTCTGGAGCCTGGAGACGAGTGTGCACACTCCTCCTCTCCCTCCTCCTCTTCTTCTTCTGCTGATACGCGTCTCCGGTGGAGCTGATGGCAGCGCACGTGTGGGCTCCTCACAGACAGAAAAGAACAGAGAGAGAGAGAGAGAGAGAGAGAGAGAGAGAGAGAGAGAGGAGGAGGAGGAAACAGAAGGGCAGGGAAAGAGAGGGAGACTGAATGAAAGAGAATAAATGGAATAGAGAGAAAAAAGAAAAGAGCAAGAAAAAGAGTAAAAAAGAAAAAAGGAAAAGAAAAGGAGAGAAGAAAGGAGAGGAGGCAAGGGAAGAGAGCAGGAGAGTATAAAGAGAATATAAAAGAAAAGGAAAAGAGAAAGAAAGAGGAGAGAGAGAAAGAGTGAAATTATAGAAGTAATATGTGAAAGAGAGAGAGTAATAGAGAGTGAGTGGGATAAAGAGACAGAGGGAGAAAGAGAAAAAAGAGAGGAAGCAAGACAGCAAAAAGAGAGAGATCAAGAGAGAGGGAGAGAGAGCAAAACAGAGGGAGGGAGAGAAAGAATGAAATGATAAATGTGAAGGAGAAAAAGAAAGAAAGTGAGAAATGAGAAATCATATGTGTGTGTATATATATATATATATATATATATATATATATATATATATATACATAAAGAGAGAGAGAGAGAGAGAGAGAAGGTAAACGTAAGGAGAGAGAGACAGCATGACAAGAGAGAAAGAAAAACAGAATAAGGTATGGGAGAGAAAGGGATGAAGAGAGAAAGAGAGAGAAAGAGAGAGGAGAGAGGAGATTGTGAAAAGAAAAAGCAAAAGACAAGAAAATAGAGAAAGGGAGTTAAGCAGGAAAAGAAAGAGAGAGAGAGAGAGAGAGAGAGAGAGACAAAAGACAAGGAAACGTGAGAGAGAAATTTAGACAGAGAGACATCTTTCACTCTATAAAACCTGTTCCAGAGAGAAGCCCTAAAAGGCAGTTTGCCCCATGAGCATTTCTTAACAGGCACCAAAAAAGGTGTCCAGTCTACAGTCTCCATATAAAACAGCAGTGTTTATACTGAAAGAGCGACGACTCCTCAGCCGTAAACTTGATTGAACACACTGCCAGAGTTTTGGCTGGAACATTTGTGGCCCACTTCAGCAGCGTTGTGAGTCTCTAAACATGCTATAAAAATGATTTGTAGTTGATTTGCTGTCCCTCAGCCTTGGCGAGAGGACACTGTAAAAAATGATTGATTGTCTTAAGATATCGGACTTGTTGAAACTCAATTAGTACGTTTATAGTGACTGACCTGCTGATTATGACACCATCTGCACAGCACAGGGGAGTCTGAGTCAACTTGGGGAAAGAGGAAAAGTTACAGCGCCGATGAGTCTGAATCAGTTTTAGTGCAGAGTTCAGCACTGATTCAGCACCACGGACAGCAGCGTTAGAGGAAAGCCTCTGAAAAATCACATCACTGCAGAGTTTGGTGTTTGTCCTGCTAAGACACTTAAATCAGATCATGAATTGCTCTGTAATTAAATGATAACTTGTTACCTTAGGGCTTCTTTTAATGAAAAAGAGGTAATTATTATTCAGTTATGCATATTTGAGTGTTAATGATGAACTCAATGAAATATATTTGAATTTTACTCAATTAAAAGGACCTTTAAACAATTAAAATGCATTTGTCAGGCTTAAGGGCTTTCATTTAGCAAATTAATTTGAGGGGTGTAACAATACATCCATCCCACCCCATTCAAAAGAGCTATAACATTTGAAGTGGGTGTCAGTTCTGACTAATGCATACGAGAAGGTTGAAACATAAGACTTTATATATACTATAATTATTGCGTTATTTAAAAGAAAAGATCATGTCATATTACAGAAACTGTTGAATAATCACCAAATTTCAACATTTTCCATTAGAAGTCAAAGTTACATGGATTATTGTTACAAAACCCTTCACTTCTGAGCAGAACAGGCCATATAGTCAAAAGCCAACATAATATTCATTTCAATGTTGTGCTTATTTAAAAAACCTTACAGAAAATCAAAAAGCAAAAAGAGTGCAATACAGAGGTATTTTTTAAAAGCACCTTTAAAGAATCATATATAGTCTTATGCCAAAGTTTGGACACCCTGGTTCCTGGTTAAATGACACACTTTGTCAAAAAACTGAAAATAACTTAATGCAACCTCTATAGGCAACAGACAAATGTCATTATAACATACATTATATTTCCAAAAGTATTCACTCATCTGCCTTTACATGCATATGAAATTGAGTGATATACCATTCTTAATCCATAGGGTTTAATATGATGTCTACCCACCCTTTGCAGCTATAGCAGCTTCAACTTTTCTGGGAAGGCTTTCCACAAGGCTTAGGAGTGTGTTTATGGGAATTTTTGACCATTCTTCCAGAAGCGTATTTGTGAGGTCAGACACTGATGTTGGACGAGAAGGCCTGGCTCACAGTCTCCACTTTAATTCATCCCAAAGGTGTTCTATCGGGCTGAGGTCAGGACTCTGTGCAGGCCGGTCAAGTTCTTCCACACCAAACTCACTCATCCATGTCGTTATGGATGCACAGTCATGGTGGAACAGGAAGGGTCCATCCCCAAACTGTTCCCACAAAGTTGGGAGTATGAAATTGTCCAAAATCTCTTGGTCTGCTGAACCATTAAGAGTTCCTTTCACTGGAACTAAGCGGTTGAGCCGAAATTCCTGAAAGATAACTCCACATCATAATCCCCCCTCCACCAAACTTTACACTTGGCACAATGCAGTCAGACAAGTACTGTTCTCCTGGAATCACCAAACCCAGACTCATCCATCACACTGTCGGACAGAGACATGTGATTCGTCACTCCAGAGAACACGTCTCCACTGCTCTAGAGTCCAGTGGCGGCGCTTTACCCCACTGCATTCAATGCTTTGCATTGCACTTGGTGATGTAAGGCTTGAATGCAGCTGCTCAGCCATGGAAACCCATTCCATAAAGCTCTCTATGCTGTTCTTGAGCTAATCTGAAGGCCACATGAAGTTTGGAGGTCTGTAGCAATTGACTCTGCAGAAAGTCAGTGACCTCTGTGCACTATGCACCTCAGCATCCTCTCACCCCACTCTGTCATTTTATGTGACCTACCACTTTGTGGCTGAGTTGCTGTCGTTCCCAATCGCTTCCACTTTGTTATAATACCACTGACAGTTGACTGGAATATTTAGTAGTGAGGAAATTTCACAAGTGGACTTGTTGCACAGACGGCGTCTGATCACGGTACCATACTGGAATTCACTGAGCTCCTGAGAGCGACCCATTCTTTCACTAATGTCTGTAGAAGCAGTCTGCATGCTGCATAGGGGATTGGTTTAATATACCTGTTGCCATGGAAGTGATTGGAACACCTGAATTCAATTATTTCAATGGGTTTTCAATACTTCTGACAATATAGTGTATATATTTGTTCTTTGTAGAGGATGTGTTAACATATTTTCACTTAGAAAATCAACAAAACATAATTTGACTAGAGGTGTTCACATTTCCGCATTCAACTATACAATACTGTCTCTATCATAGAGATGAACCATTCAATGGTACAAAGAACCATTTAACATTTAAATAGTTTGTAAAATTGTTATGGTTCTGTATATAACCATTGCTTTTACTAAAGAACCTAGAGAACCCATTTATTTATGTTAATAAACTCAAAACTGATCAAAACAGGAAGAATCATTTTCAGTAATATTTTATTTGGAGTGATCCGTTGTAGATAAACAATGTATCAGTAACACATCAACAACATGTCAATGAAGTAGCAGTAGTGAAGCATCTGAATGCATTGAAGTAAGTATCTTGTAGATGTTCTGTTGATACATTACTTAGATCAAGTAGATGTAAACCCTACTGAAACTCTCTTATTTTAGACATATTCTGAGAACTGATTCACAGGAAAATATCATGCTTGGGAAGTTGGAAGTAAAAGAGGAAGAACACGACCAGCAACAAGATACAGTAGCATTGACGGAATCAGAGGAATCATGAACCAGCCATTCAGAAGCCTGAAGATCCAAACAGAAGACAGGACATTCTAGAAAAACACAATGGCCAATTAAAAATCAAAAGAAAAAAAATTTAAATGGTAACTTTTCAGCAGAACACAAATCTTCTTAACTCGTTCAATCAAATACATACATATACAAACATTGATACGCCCTCAATCAAAAGACGTGTTTTGTTGGTTTAATAAGTAAAAATGTAGCTTTTTTCAGCAAATTTTGGTTTAATACGCCAAAAAATGTGCTACAACTTTTGCAGAGGCCAGTAATTAAACAATACTTGTGCAGAAGTGTGCAGAGAGGATTTGCTCACTTATTTTCACTTAGAAAATCAATAAAACATGGAATTTTGGATGATTTATTTTAGCCCATTAATCAGAAAATGTTCACACAGTGTGAAAGGCCACTGTTTTCAAATGGAGTTACAAGCAATGATATGTACTCAGATCTTACATTCAGTGAGTTATATTACTATGAGGTGTTGTTGTTGTTTAGGTTTATGGTTTATGATTATTATTATTAGGGTTAGGATTAATAACCCTCTCAAACCCACCTCAGGGTTTATCTACATGCTTCCTCTATATAGTATAGTTTCTTACATCCATTCTTGTGGTTATTAATATCTGCTGTCATGCTATTTAAGTCGAAGCACCTACCAATGTCTAACATTAGCGTTATTATTATTATTATTATTATGTGGAACTATTCAGACTCTTTCTGCCTGAATTAATGAGCCGGTATTTGCATTCCTCTCATGCTGCCGAAGGGTGCAGCTCTCTTTGGGAAAAATGAGACATAATCCAGAATGATGATAGAGTTTCAGCTGTATTGATGACCTGACCTCAGAGAATGTTAATGGCAGAGGACAATAAAAAAGTGCTACTATATCTGCAATAGTGCCAACTGAGTGTACCATGTTATGGGACTTTGTCTCAATGATCCACAAGAGTGAATCAGGTCACTGTCCTGCACTGTCCAATTTGAATTTGCAGAAAGTCAGGAATACTTTTTAAAGCACCTTTCCAGGCCAAAGTCACAAAATGATTCATAACACAATCTAATAAAATGATACTGATAACAACAAAAACAATAATACTAATACTAATAATACTACAAATAATAATAATAATAACAATCATGTCGTTTTAACATGAGTTTAACATAACATGTAAAGTGTGCATAAACTTTTGAACAGGCCATATTTTATGTTTTATTATTTCCACCATGTTAAATTCAGTAAATAATCTGTAATTGTGCACTAAATTGTGCAGATGTGTGTTTTCTATAGAGGACATGTTCACTTACTTACATTTCAATATCATTGTCATCAAAGGGTGCCCAAACTTTCAAACTTTCACTTACAGATGTAATAATAATAATAATAATAATAATAATAATAAAATACAATACATTTACATAATCCAACAATAAATAAAAGAAATACTAAATAATTTATAAATAGCTGATATTATACAGAGTCTTAACAATAATAATAATAATAATAAAGCCACAAAATATCCATGAAACAACTATAAAATAAAACAAGAAGATGATCTGAGATGCAAACTCAAATATAAATGAATGAACAGACAAGCAAATAGATAGATAGATAGATAGATAGATAGATAAATAAATAAATAAATAAATAAATAAATGAATGAATAAATAAATAGCAATGTTAAACTCAGCTTCACATATTATATCCTATGTTATATAGTGTCAGAGTCCAATGTCCGGGGGAAAACTGTTGCTGGGTTTAGGAACATACACAGCAAAGACACCTAGAATGTTTTCTAGAATAGGTTTTTCTGGAAATTGCTAGATGACGTTAGCATCTTCATGTTATTCCAGGAAGAGAACAGCTCCAGTAATACGCTCAGGGTCCTGTGTGTGCTGTAATTTCTTAAGCTGGAGTGCTCTGTAAAGCTTGTCTAACCTCACAGCAGGTTCTATGAAAACGCTTTTTACGAGGACAGAGTCTGGATAGATTAACTGGGTCTATAGTAATAAGTTCTTTAGTAGAGTTCTTTACCACTTTGTGTCCCCACTCAGCACGCTGTGGCAGAATCGTTGATCACAAAGTGATAAGAGAAGATGAAGTAGTGGTGATAAAACCTTATGAGAGCTACAGAGAGCCCCATCCAACACTCATCAGAGTACTGAGACCATCAACACACACACACACACACACACACACACACACACACACACACACAGAGCACAGAATTTCTCTCATTTCTTAATTTCCTAAAGCTCCTTTCTCCACAAACAGAATTAAATAAATGATTACAACATTCTTTTCAATTTTCATTTTCTTTTTGACTGCTGAAATAATTACAGCTTTCAGGAAACAACACATTGTTTTACATCAAACCTTCATTAGCATTAGTCATTAACATCGAGAGAAAGAGAGAGAGAGAGAGAGAGAGATGAGAGGGGGCAGGGAGAGAGGTAAAGAAATAGAGTGGAAAAGCAAAAGAGAAAGATATGTTTGTGTGTTTCAGTGGTGTGTGAGTGTTTCAGTGGTGTGTGTGAGTGTTTCAGTGGTGTGTGAGTGTTTCAGAGGTGTGTGAGTGTTTCAGTGGTGTGTGCAAGTCTTTCAGAGATGTGTGTGAGTGTTTCAGAGGTGTGTGTGAGTGTTTCAGTGGTGTGTGTGAGTGTTTCAGAGGTGTGTGAGTGTTTCAGTGGTGTGTGTGAGTGTTTCAGTGGTGTGTGTTTCAGTGATGTGTGCGAGTGTTTCAGTGATGTGTGCAAGTGTTTCAGTGATGTGTGCGAGTGTTTCAGTGGTGTGTGAGTGTTTCAGTGGTGTGTGTGAGTGTTTCAGAGGTGTGTGAGTGTTTCAGTGATGTGTGCGAGTGTTTCAGAGGTGTGTGCGAGTGTTTCAGTGATGTGTGCGAGTGTTTCAGAGGTGTGTGTGTGTTTCAGTGGTGTGTGTGTGTGTTTCAGGGGTGTGTGCAGGGTGTTTCAATGGTGTGTGTGTGTGTGTGTTTCATGGGTGTGTGCAGGGTGTTTCAGTGGTGTGTGCAGGGTGTTTCAGTGGTGTGTGTGTGTGTGTGTGAGTGTTTCAGTAGAATAGAATAAATAGAGTGAAAGAGCAAAAGAGAAAGATATGTTTGTGTGTTTCAGTGGTGTTTGTGAGTGTTTTTGTGGTGCGTGTGAGTGCTTCAGTGTGTGAGTGTTTCAGGGGTGTGTGTGCAGGGAGTTTCAGAGATGTGTGTGAGTGTTTCAGTGGTGTGTGAGTGTTCCAGAGGTGTGTGTGGTTCAGTGGTGTGTGTGAGTGTTTCAGTGGTGTGTGCAGGGTGTTTCAGTGGTGTGTGTGTGTTTCAGTGATGTGTGTGAGTGTTTCAGAGGTGTGTGCGAGTGTTTCAGTGGTGTGTGTGAGGGTTTCAGTGGTGTGTGTTTCAGTGATGTGTGCGAGTGTTTCAGAGATGTGTGCGAGTGTTTCAGTGATGTGTGCGAGTGTTTCAGAGATGTGTGCAAGTGTTTCAGAGGTGTGTGCGAGTGTTTCAGTGGTGTGTGTGAGGGTTTCAGTGGTGTGTGTTTCAGTGATGTGTGCGAGTGTTTCAGTGATGTGTGCAAGTGTTTCAGTGATGTGTGCGAGTGTTTCAGAGGTGTGTGCGAGTGTTTCAGTGATGTGTGCGAGTGTTTCAGAGGTGTGTGTGTGTTTCAGTGGTGTGTGTGTGTGTTTCAGGGGTGTGTGCAGGGTGTTTCAGTGGTGTGTGTGTGTGTGTGTTTCAGGGGTGTGTGCAGGGTGTTTCAGTGGTGTGTGTGTTTCAGTGGTGTGTGCAGGGTGTTTCAGTGGTGTGTGTGTGTGTGAGTGTTTCAGTAGAATAGAATAAATAGAGTGAAAGAGCAAAAGAGAAAGATATGTTTGTGTGTTTCAGTGGTGTTTGTGAGTGTTTTTGTGGTGCGTGTGAGTGCTTCAGTGTGTGAGTGTTTCAGGGGTGTGTGTGCAGGGAGTTTCAGTGGTGTGTGTGAATTTCAGTGGTGTGTGCAGGGTCTTTCAGAGATGTGTGTGAGTGTTTCAGTGGTGTGTGAGTGTTCCAGAGGTGTGTGTGTTTCAGTTGTGTGTGTGAGTGTTTCAGTGGTGTGTGAGTGTATCTGTGGTGTGTGTGTTTCAGTGGTGTGTGCAAGTGATTCAGAGGTGTGTGTTTGTGCCTTCTGTGGTGTGTGTGTGTGCTTCAGTGGCGTGTGTGAGTGTTTTAGTGGTGTGCACGAGTGATTCAGGTGTGTAGGAGTGTTTCAGTGGCGTGTGTGAGTAGTTTTCATATGTGCAAGTGTTTCATCCTAAATGTTCACCCCCCCACAAAAACTATTTTGCTCTTATTGCCCCTCCATACTCTTAGCTGAACTGACCTTGGCCACTGCGTAGTAAAAGAATAAAATTATTCTTAAATAGTGCGCTCTCTCTCTCTCTTTCTCTCTCTCTGCCTCTCTCTCTCTCTCTCTCTCTCTCTCTTTATCTCTCTCTGCCTCTCTCTCTTTCTTTCTCTCTCTCTCTCTCTCTTTATCTCTCTCTGCCTCTCTCTCTTTCTCTGCCTTTCTCTGAATCTCTCCTCACACATGCTTATTTATTCTTCTCTAAAGTCTTAAAAAAGCTAAAAGTTTTAAGAGGAGACTGAGGAGATGATGAAATTGGCATGAAAAAAAGAAGATAAAATTGTCATGAGACCAAAGAAGCGTGGGAATTAAAGAAAAGAGCGGACAGAGAGACATGAGTAATTATGAAGATGAGATACAGGCAACTCCAGAGAGAGAAGGATAAAGGAGAAGCAGAGAGAGGGAGAGAGAAAGAGAGAGAGGGAGAGAGAAAGAGAGAGAGAGAGAGAGAGGGAGAGAGAAAGAGAGAGAGAGAGAGAGAGGGGGAGAGAGAAAGAGAGAGAGAGAGAGAGAGAGAGAGAGAAAAGAACTGAGAGCTGAGGAAAGTATTGAAAGCAGCCTAAGGATTCGCCTTATCAGTTGCATAAACTTCAAAAATATGTTTATCCTCTCATTGGGTAAGGAGGTGGGGTTACAGTAGCTTTTTGGTGGGCATCCTTGGCCCACAAGCTAAATTTTACCATACCTAATATAAAGTGATTCATTCATACAAGCTCTGGAAAGGTCAGATTCATTTTTTCATAGTTACCATTACAAGGTCGGATAAGCTTCACACACCACTTACAAAAAGAAATTGCATGTCAGATATCTGAATTTAGAAAGTTTCATTTTAAATTATATGAAGTGTGTGTTTATTTTTATTTTGTGTCTTCATCATTATGGTTTACATTCATCATTATAATTTGCAACCTGACTAGATCAGCTTAGCTTCAATAACACAGTCCAGCTTGGTAGCATAGCATTTTACACTGGAAGCTCTTACTGACTCTAAACAAGGAGCAGCACAGTTTCTCATTAGGGTGAATGGGAATGTTGCTAACATTATATCACTGGTGTCGGAAGAAAAGTAGTTTTTTCCTTCTCCTGTAAAGTAAAGGTTTTGGAGATATTAGGTTTTCTTCCGACAGAAGCAATATCACTAGTCATAAAAACATATTTTGTCAATTCTTATGGGATTTCACCCCAGAAAGTGTTCAGAAAGTGTATCAGAAGGAGATATTAGATGTTTTAGACAAAAGTTATAATTATAAGCTAGTTGATGTATTTTAAATACAGTCTAGGTCTTCATTCAAATGATATTTAATTGTATATTGTAGATATGAACTCAATTCTTGCTGCTGTACAGATTTTTACTCCATTCTCGAATCATCCACAACTTACAATTTCTTACACCTTGTGTGCTATGAAGTTATACCAAACTTATCTCTTAGAATAATTTCATACATTTATCTACAAACAATTTGGCTTTATATTATGGATACATTGATTCCAGTCTTTTGAATGGTGATTTCTGAACTTTTGACCTGCCTGTCCTAAATGAGGTTTTGGGGCAAAAACAACCAGTTCAAAAAACCTGAATAGAAGTCATCATGCCATGGGCGAACAGAGTACAAGGACATTGTTTCCAAATATGTTATACAACCACACAGCCTGACCCAGAATGTAACAGTCAGTGACCTCTAAACGTCTTCACACTGGAGAGTTTCAGGTGATCCATGAATGTAGCATTATGATCATTCTATTTTTTGGAGATTGTTTAAAGTGGCACTCTTACTGACATCCTGGAGCTTTTGAGAGCAAAAGAAAGAAGACAAGACAGAGAGCAATCAGAGAGAGAGTGAGAGAGAGAGAGAGAGAGAGAGATATTGAGAGAGAGAGATTGAGAGAGAGAGAGGAGACAACCTGGCCTACAACAAAAAAGTTCAAGGAGAAAAAAGCAACCAACCACAACCACAGTCATAAACAGCATGTGGAAAAAAGTATGACAAAATATCATACATATATAAACGTCAAAATATCACTAGCATAGCTGGGCATTTCTGTAACTACAGGCATATCTGCAGGGTTCATACTGCATGCTAAGAGAGAGTTATCATCATAGTAGCCAATCAGATATGCTAGCTAGGTATTGCTTCAGTATGTCCAAGCAGAAACCTCTGGACCCTTTTATGAAGAGATCTACTATTTTACAAATGTGAGACTGTGAAAACCTTTTTGTTTTTTTTTTTTACATCCTTGAAATCACACCGTTCAGGGTAACTTAGCGACTACAACCATCACTGAAGGGCAGCCTTCCTATTGACCTTATTGGTCAGCACAAATGCTGTAGGGTACTGTAACGCTTTGAGTTGAAACGTCAAAAGACGGCCATGCAGTGTGCAAAAACAGCACATAAAATGCATCTCAGTCTGCAAGAAACCTTCCAATATGAACACCCTTTAGGTCCTGGCAATGGATTTCTGGATGTGTGATCACATTTTCTGAATAAAGCACAGAGAAAACTTCACTGGTGTCATATTACTTTCATATGGAAACTGGTGCTACATTTAGTTAGTTAATCTCATTTATGAAGCATGTTTTAAGCCAAAATCCCCTTTTCTTCATATCACGCTTGTGATTTCAATCTTCAGATGTTAAAAAAAAAGAAGTTGCCAAAAGTTGAACCATTAAATAGCATCAGACCCAAAATAAAACTACTTTCAATAGAAACATAATTAAGTCAGAGAACATATAAGCAAATAAAATCATGACAAAGAAAAGTATCATAAAGAAGGAGACTTTGGCTGTAAGAAGAATGATAATGCTCGTCACATTCAGCATGGCATCTCTTCAGTAGAAA
The DNA here is from genome assembly GCF_015220715.1 of Pygocentrus nattereri. Classification (NCBI taxonomy): domain Eukaryota; kingdom Metazoa; phylum Chordata; class Actinopteri; order Characiformes; family Serrasalmidae; genus Pygocentrus; species Pygocentrus nattereri. The sequence goes on along the minus strand of NC_051240.1, from coordinate 9,699,197 downwards.
AAGTCCTATCTTTCCATATCTGGCAGTCTGATGGATGAATATGGATTTGGTGGATTCCAGAAGAATGCTCCTTACTGGACATAGTGCCAACAATAAAGTTTGGTGGATGAGGGATAACGGGCTGAGGCTGTTTTTCAGAGTTTGGGCCACTTAGTTTCAGTGAAGGGTGATGTTGATGCTACAGCTTATATTCAAGGTATTAAAATTTTAAACATTTATATCCTTCCAACATTGGAGAAGGTCCTTTCCCGTTCCAGCATGACGGTCCACATGTGTATAAAGTGAGCTCCATAAGGACATGGTTTGGCAGAATTGTTGTGGAGGAACTCCAGTAACCTGCATAAAGCCCTGACCCCAACCCTATTGAGCACATCAGTGCCTGACCTCTCAAATGCTCTTTTGATTGAATGGGCATAGATTTCCATAAACACACTCTTGTGGAAAGCCTTTCTTGAAGAGTGGAGGTTATTACAGCAACCAAGGCAGGCTGACTCCTAATGACATGTTTCTGTCCACATACTTTTGGCCACATAGTGTCATTAATGCAATGCCATTTAGTGTATAACTTCATTATTCATATTACAAACCCTGATACTTAAAAAAGTTCATTGTAACTATCCACCTACGCAAGGCTTAGAAATGCTTTGGCTCTACATTGTACATTTATCAAAACTATAAACATACCTTAGTCACATAGAAATGTTATATGCTTGTAAACTTGAATTTTTCCTTTAAAAAATTGGTGCAGGTGGATTTTTTTAAACAATCAAAGGCAAACAAAAACAAGACAACTAAATAATGAACTATAATAACTGTAAGAGCAGGAGCAGGAAAGTGTTCTTCACTTTAATGTTAATATAATGTAATACAATATGTTAATATGAGATTTTTTGGGGGGATGTAAATAATTTTGGACCACCTCTACTGGTCCTTTCGTCATGTAATGAATATTTTTGATAACATATGTAAAGATAATCAATATGGGCCTTAAAGACAAAGTTATATTTTAATATAAACAGTTCATTTAATTCTAAATGCAATAGTATTCAGTTATTTAGAGAACAGAAATTCATCTGCTAAGCCCAGAGCCGTCTGGGCTCTGGTGCTCCCGTCATAAAGATACGAGTGGTGATGAAGGACACTGTTTCTAGTCTTGGAGTCTTGCTACTAAAATATGCAGGACAGCAATTAATGTGAGTCCTGTAGATGAATTTAGACTCCGTTTGTAGATGCTAGTGCTCTAAAAAATGAGCAGGAGGTGTACGAGTACTTTCTCAAAGGACATCTGAAGTAACTTTGAAAGTGCTGCATTAAGTTGCGGTGAAAGGCTGGTAGTTCAGTAAATAAGAACCAGAATCTGGTCATTCCTATACATGAACAGCCATTTCATAAGGTAATACAGAAAGGAATAAACTCAGACATAAAATATAAGGGCCCATATTATAAAAACCAATGCACTTACATATATCTGCACATTCAAACTAGTGCAGTTCACACTGAAACGATAAGAAGTGTATGTGAGTCTTTGAGGCACAGTAGCAAAATCTAATTCTAAAAAAATTGAATTCTAAGGGATAAGAGAAGATTGAAAATGAAAATAGTGCAAAGATTAATAATTATCTATCTATCTATCTGCCTGTCAATCTGTCTGTCTGTCTCTCTGTTTGTCTGTCTGTCGGTCTGCCTGTCTACACTATATTGCCAAAGGTATTCGGTCATCTGCCTTTACATGCATATGACATCCCATTCTTAATCCATAGGGTTTAATATGATGTCGGCCCACCCTTTGTAGCTATAACAGCATCAACTCTTCTGGGAAGGCTTTCCACAAGGTTTAGCAACTGCCAAACCTACACTCTTCCATCGGATTGCCAGATGGAGAAGCGTGATTTGTCATGCCAGAGAACATGTCTCTACTACTCTAGAGTCCAGTGGCGGCGCTTTACACCACTGCATTCCACGCTTTGCATTGCGCTTGGTGATGTAAGGCTTGGATGCAGCTGCTCAGCCATGGAAACCCATTCCATGAATCTCTCTATGCACTGTTCTTGAGCTAATCTTTGGAGGTCTGTAGCAATTGATTCTGCAGAAAGTTGGCAACCTCTGCGCACTATACGCCTCAGTATCCAATGACCCCACTCTGTCATTTTACATGGCATACAACTTTGTGGCTGAGTTGCTCTCATTCCCAATCACTTCCACTTTGTTATAATACCACTGACAGTTACCAGGAGAACAGTACTTGTCTGATTGCTTTTTGCCAATGTAAAGTTTAGTTGACGGGGGATTATGATGTGGGGTTGCTTTTCAGGACTTCGGCCCCTTATTTCCAGTGAAAGGAGCTATTAATGCTTCAGCAGACCAAGAGATGTTGGACAATTTCATGCTCCCAACTTTAGAGGAACAGTTTGGGGATGGCCCCTTCCTGTTCCACCATGACAGCGCACCAGTGCACAAAGCAAGGTCCATAAAGACATGGATGAGCGAGTTTGGTGTGGAAGAACCTGACCGGCCTGCACAGAGTCCTGACCTTAACCAGATAGAATACCTTTGGGATGAATCAGAGTGGAGACTGTGAGCCAGGCCTTCTCGTCCAACATCAGTGTCTGACCTCACAAATATGATTCTGGAAGAATGGTTAAAAATTCAAATAAACACACTCCTAAACCTTGTGGAAAGCCTTCCCAGAAGAGCCGAAGCTGTTATAGCTGCAAAGGGTGGGTAGACATCATATTAAACCCTATGGATTAAGAGTAAGATATCACTCAATATTATCTATCTATCTATCTATCTATCTATCTATCTATCTATCTATCTATCTATCTATCTATCTATCTATCTATCTATCTATCAGGAGTTGGCCAACCATAACAAGTTTTAAACTGGCCGATGGGTTTCTTTCATGGTAGTGATTGTGCCTGATTGCTTTTGTATAGGCAAATTACCACTTTAATGAAATGGGCAATGAAGCATGTAATGTTAATACTGTTGGAGTAGTTCTGGGTAGGAAGCAGCTTCATTATCAGCATAGGTAAGAAACTGCCATGAAGTATGGGAGATCTGGGAACTGTTTAAAATAAAAGTCAATCCTAATAGACACCAGTCCATGGCTGTGGCAGTCTCAGATACATGTGGCGACGTGATCAATCCACCCAGTCAGTAAAATAACACTGGACCCAGGTATCAAGTGACTGTTGATGTCTATTGAACTGTTTAGGTTCCACTGCATTCAGCGCCAATTTGCAGCTTCTCTGCTTTCAGACGTCTCTGCAGAATTTCCAACTGATTACTGCGAAAATTGGGGCATATTTCAAAGGGCACATATCAAGTAAAACTGAATTGCTGTTGTTTTTATTCTTTCTTTTAGTAATAGAGTTTAAGCTGCATAAACAGCCTGTTTCGATATCATTGTTTTTGTGATGTCATGAAAACCAGCACATAGTCTTAAAGGCACAGCAAAAAAGGTAGAAAGAGGTAATGAAATATAAGATATGTGCCCTTTAAATGTTTTTTAGACTGCTGCATCCCACCAATGGGAAAAATGCCAGTAACTGTCTATGTTACATTACATCACATTACATTTACATTTAGCAGACGCTTTTATCCAAAGCGACTTACAAATCTATGGTGGACTTACAAGACTATGGTGATCAACCATTGACTACAGATGTAGCAGATAGAGATTAAAAGCTGGAGTATTCCTTTAACCGTTTAGAAAATAGATGACTTAAATTGCATTATGTCAGCCCTATGAGAACAGAGTTACATTGGAAATGACTTGTTTTTACATCTTAACTAACTAAATAAATAAATAATATGTATAATATGTCTATGCATACTGCTATATAGTAATCTGCAGTGATCATGTAGGATCTTAGTAAACTCTAGTAAATGTCCAAATTTACTATGACATTCTCATGGGAATCCTTTCGGCAGTATTACTTTTCAACAGATTCAACAGGGGATGGAATGAACATGTTTTTCATGGTCAGCAGTGTATTTTTCAGCCTGAGGGTCCAAGATGGAGGGTCTCAGAGCCATCTAATGATGACTGTCATACCTCAGGATGTCCCAGATGTCTCTAGCCTGCACTCTACAACTAACCACCATCAGAAAGAAGCCCTCTAGGGAAGCCCCCGGGGCCAAATCTCGAGAAGCCGAAGAATGAAGCTGTGAGATGTAGTTAGTGACTCTGTCAAGAAAAGAAATAAGATAAGACAGAAGAGGACAGAAGGAAATGAGGTTTGAGCATGAAGAAAAGTGAACAATTATAGAGGTAAAAATGCATCGGGGGTGAATCTCATTGACTGAGGAATGTTGGTTCAGTGACTTGCCAGTGTTTGTTTGTTGAGTAAAACTCATTCTCACTGGCTTCTGGCTCCATATTGGATGTGCCAGTCACACGTTATTTTGATAGTCCACTACAGATGATCAACAGATGCTCAAATTATTGACAAACTTTCTGGTGATACTAAGTTGATTATCAACAATATTATGGTTAGGGTCCGGAGTAGGTTTAGTTTTGTGTTGAAGTTAAAGTTAAAGTTAGGTTTAATAGAATTTATCACGCTCTTCAAACTTCGAGGTCAGGTGCATTTAATAGATATTCAGTTGAACAGTTAAAGACAGAGGGTCTTCAAAATAAAGTGTGAGCGATGTGTCTTGTGTGCTCTTTCTGCCTGGCCTACCTTCCCTAGTCTCATGGGCGGTGAGAGTCCGCATGTCCTATTGCTCACCATGCTTCTATGACAGATGGGCACTAAATAATGTGGGTGAAACTAAAAGCTGCACTGTGTAAGATTTTTGCTAAAACTGAACAAAGTAGCATTACTGAGTCAGTGTCTTGATGGAGATTAATATTTAATTATTTAACTATTTAATATTTGTCAGAGGCCGTGATGCAGGAAGGTACTGAACTGCAAAATTTGCCTTCTTATTTATTTATTTGTTTGTTTATTTTCAAATTTACATCTATCAGTATCTGTCATAATGTGCTATAATAAGGCAAAATACGCACACTTCTGATACACATCCTGATTTCTCTGTTCTCGCTCTTTCTGAACTTTATGCAAACTAGTTGAGTGGCATCCAGTCAGATTGTTGATGTGTAGCGTGTGTCAGGCCCACAGTCATATGCTGAGATTCTGCACTATAAAACGCAGCAAGCATGGCGATTTAACGTTTGATTAAAAATGAATTTAAAGCATTGGACAATAATACTTTTTAGATCAATATTAATTGATTCTCGGGGCTCAGAACTGGCCTACGGCTCTGCACACATGTTTCCTTTTGGTCCTCGACCTGTTTGTGTTTTCGTGACAGGCACCCCAAGGCAGGGATTTGGCTGCTGTAATAAAAATAGAGTGATACCTAGTGCCACCAGCCACTGTAGATTTTAAAAGTATAATTATTTAAAATTGTATTAACTGAAATTATTTTTAAATGACAATATTTTAAAATGAAAATAGTTTTTAAAATGTGTGTATTTAGCAGTTGTAGGAGCTGCCGCAGCTTCAACCTAATTTCCTAGGTCCCTGGTCAGAAGCGTCAGAGTTCTTTGGAGAACATCATACAAATTTACACTTTAATGCCACATACACAGCCTCAAATGCAGGTCTGTGAATGTTCTGCTGAAGCACAGCCCACATTACAAAATGTTCTTCACACGTTGCATGCAATTACACATTTCCACCAGAGAGGTCCAAATCCCATCCATCCATCCATCCATTTCCTAAGCCGCTTCTCCGTAAGGGTCGCGGGGGGATGCTGGAGCCTATCCCAGCAGTCTTCGGGCGGAAGGCAGGATACACCCTGGACAGGTCACCAGTCCATCGCAGGGCAGACAGGCAGACAGACAGACACAGACAGTCACTCACACACTCACACCTAGGGGCAATTTAGCATGTCCAATTGGCCTGACTGCATGTCTTTGGACTGTGGGAGGAAACCGGAGAACCCGGAGGAAACCCACGCAGACACGGGGAGAACATGCAAACTCCACACAGAGAGGACCCTGGCCGCCCGGCCGGGGAATCGAACCCAGGCCCTCCTCGCTGTGAGGCGACAGCGCTACCCACCACGCCACCGTGCCACCCCTGGTCCAAATCCCAAAAAGATTTAAATAAACGTTTAAAAGTGTTTATAAAGGCTCCTTTTGTTTATACTGCACATGTAAACAGTTCCTCCAGCTACATTTGTGTATTCAGTGCATTTCTTCAAAATAACTCTAAATATAATAATAATAATAATAATAATAATAATAATAATAAAATCAAACTGTGATGGACATATTTATGATTTATGATAAGATCATACACAATCTTTCCAGAATCATTGAATGGAATTGTTGTGAGGTCAATGATTTACATTCCTGTTAAGAAACATTCGGAAAACTGGATGAAACGAACTATGATCTGTAACACACTCTAGCATAAGGTTCATTTTCTCTGAACATCTTTTTCAGAGTTTGGAGGTGTGTTCTTGTTTTATTGTACTCCTTAAATAAATAAATAAATATGCACATGAAAGCACAAATCCGCTTTGCCCTCATGTTTGTTTAAATGTCTAAATATTAAAATGGGCCTCGGATTCGCTCGTTACTTCTGTTCTTGCTCTTCCATTTAAGCTTGTGATGTAAGCAGCATCACGTCCACTCTTTCTTTAGTTAGAGATAAGAGGATCGTTTTGGCTTCAGAGCAGCATCGTGTAGCAAAGAAATAACACTCTACAGCTCAGTCAGCACCCAGTCAGGCTTTCATCAACTAATGACAGAGAGAGAGCAAGAGAGAGAGAGAGAGAGAGAGAGAGAGATGGCGGAGAACATGTCCTCAAGACAGAACAAAGATGTTACCATGTATCATCCTTTTTCAAGGACTGTAGAGTGTTGAAGATGTTGAAGTGGTGAAATCGTATGATGGGATTGGACTATTAGGTTAATGAATGAGTGTTGGTCCATTATTGTCGCACCATGTGTCAGAAGCCTTAGTGGTCAACACTGCATAATTCCCTCTGGTGCCTGTTTGCATTGAAGTCCCTGTAGTTTCTGAACAAGAGACCTTACTATGTAATAAGCCTGGGAGTTTAAGGGGTTGAATAGGTTAACACTTTGTTGCATGTTGTATCCTTATTATATTATTTTTGGAAAATCTGCATGCTAATTTGAATGATCTGTGGGTCATTCAAAATGATCTGTGGGTCCCCCACAAAACATCCTCCATCTGTCATGCCAATGCAAGCACTTGTTTTGAATCCACCCTTCTCATGTTAGATGCCCTGAAGAATGAGGGCAAATATTGTTCATTCAATATTAAAAGTATAGGCTTGATTTGACTACTTGTGTTTAATCAACTATTACAGCCTACGGAAAATTAACTTTGGACAAGATTCTCAGCTTAATAAGCATCTTATTTTGACCAGGGAACGCCAAACTATAGCTTGTTATGTTTTCCCACTGTAAATATTCACAGTTTATGAGACCCTTAAATAATAGGCTTACAAAAAGTGCCTACATGCAGGTGATTGTACATGTTTCATACAATTTAATGTAGCTCTTAATACAGCATTAGATGTGATGATCAGTTCAAAAATCTGAACTCCAGTCCTGTAAATGTTTATGTTCTGGATATGTGTTGGTTTTGAAGGAAAAGGCCCAGATGCTTTTGGAAATTTACTCTGTCATGTTATTTTTGTCAGTTAAGAAGACTCTATTTTTCAGTGTAAGCTGTTATTTTTGAACTGTCCTGGGAAAATATTTCTGCCAAATGTTTTGGCTCAGAGTCCATGTCATGAACCTATGGTCAGCCAGAGGTCAGTGAAAACCCATGTGAGATTCGCCCATAATATGCTGGCTGCAGAAAACTCATGACTGTTCATGGATGAAAGGCTGATCAGGCCAAATTCGGCCAGGTTCTGGTTGATGTTTCCCTTCAAAAAATCACAGCATGCTGAAAATTTTCCAAATTCAGTTTTTTGCTGTTGCAGAGTTATTGTAGTCTTGTTGTTCTATATTCAATGTACATTATATAATTGCATATGGGTTTGCATAATTACATATGATAATGTATTATTGAGAGACCACCCATCATTCATTTGGTTTTCAGTCACTCCTCACCTTTATTACAACTTTTTTTTTCAGGAGACTTGCTTTCAGTTTTTCATAAAAGTCTGCAGGGATATTTTTTCCACACCTCCAAAGTTCAGTCTTAGAAGTTGGTTGCATTTTCTAGTTCTCAAACACATTCAGTGATGTTGAGGCCTGGACACTGGGGTGGTCAGTCCAATAATCTAAGAACACCAGCAGCTTCTTTGAGTTGCAATTCTTAATTAAACCTATTTCCTTTTTTCAGTAAAGGCTTCTTCACAGCTACACATCCTTTCAGACCCATAGCGCTGAGTCATCTTCTCACAGTGGAAGGATGAACAGAAACACCTGTGGATGTTTTCATATGTGAAGCAGCTTGATTTTCCCCTCTCTCTCAAAGATGAAAGCTTTAAGAGCTGTTTATCTGATAGGAAGAGTGTTGGTGGTCTACCAGGTCTTGCAAGTGGTCATTAGGAGTCCCATTTTAGTATCTTAATCAAATTCATTAAAACGTTTAGAATCTGAATGTTGCACTGAATTCCTCTGCTTGTTTCGTTGAAGTTAAAGTGAAAACAATTAGAGGCATTTCAAAGCATAGATGGTATAGCAGACCTAAAAAGGTTGATATCTTTATTTAATTTCTACCTGAAGTCATCATTTGCTGTGTCTATAATCTTTCTTTCTTCTTTTTCATTTCTCATTGTTTCCCCCCGAAGTCATTTTACCCTTCACCTCCAGTTCACACACCTTTTTCCTTAGTAACTTTTTTTCTTGCTTTGCCTCTCAGGTCACAATATCACTCTCAGCCTCTCTGTTTGTAAGTGTCTGAATTGTATAAAACACCTTTTGTGCTATTTTCCTGCAAAGCCACCTGATGCTTTACAGTGTTTCTTCCTCCTCCGAGGCCACCTGATGCTTCTCTTTTCATCTCTTTTCCATCCTCCCAGGATGAATGCGAGTCTTTAGTGTGTCCATGGCAACTGAAGACTCTCCCTTTCTCTATCTGTGAGCTCAAGCTTAAAGGCATCTTTTTTCACCAGAGCGTTCCCTGCTGAGATGTCTCCGGGTTACAAAGATCATTTATGCAAAACAGCTGAACTGCGCACCATTAGCAGAGATATAGCAAAAAAAGTTGAGCCGAGGTGTGTAATGCATGTTCCTTATGATCAAAAGAGTCTTTGAACAGTGATTATCCTCTTAATGAGTATTGACCCTCTTTTATCTCTGTAAAATTGTGAAAGTGCATGATCAGCACTGTCTTCAGGTCCATGCACACATTTACATGTCCCTACCTGTAATTCGTCCATATCTTTTGATCTTTGCGGACGCATGTTGTACTTTGACCTTCACTTCCTGTAGAAAAGGAAGGCCTGTCTTTTAAAGAATAATTCAGCCAAAAATGTGTTTTACACAAGATACAACTTACACCAGGTGTAGGCGCTCAGTGAAGACGCTTGGTGTCCAAATTCTGCTTCTTTAGTTCAGCGCTGGCGCTATGAGGCTAATGTAGCTAACGCTCACTAGAAGTCATGGGCTGGAGGTTTGGGAACCAGCCTTGTGACTGGAAAGGTCGCTGGTTCGATCCCCAGAGCTGACAGCACATGACTGAGGTGTCCTTGAGCAAGACACCTAACCCCCAACTGCTCCCCAGGTGCTGCTGATTGGCTGCCCACCGCTCAAGCCAATTGTGCTCACTGCCCCTAGTGTGTGTGTGTGTGCTCACTAGTGAGTATGTGGTATTTCACCTTACGGATGGGTTAAATGGTAATAAGGGTCTCTTAATCACTTAAATCAATAGTCACTCAGATCTTTTCCATAAATACGTCCACAAAACTTGGTTCGACCTGTTTAAAACACATGGCAGGTGTTCATTAAGGTCATCAATGTAGTTTAGAACACAGTATGACATACTATGAACTATAAAAACAAGCAAAGTTTTACAGTGTGGCCAAAAATGGGCATTTGTCATGTCCAATCCGTGTTGTCTCTATTGTTGTCTCTAATTGTCTGTCAAGTCCAATTCGTGTTGGCTCTATGACCCTGGACCGCCTTGACTATGACCCTGGATTTGCCTCCACACTCCATGTCACATTAATACTCAAACTTTAATACCAACTGCCAGTGGTGTGGATACACAATTCTTTGCTATAGGCCTAAAAATGAAAGATCACTTGCATTTTTTTGCAAATTGCAAATGTCCTCTTAGATAGTTAACTCCTTTTGTACGGCTTATTATAATGACATACACTGACATTGACGTGTTACTTTTGTGGTGTCAGTGAAGAAGCAGAAGCAGGAAAGCTTGAGGTTTAAAGGCAGCTGCTCTTTTATTTAATAGATATCAAAGAAATGCAACCAACCAGCACTGCTGAAACAGCTGAGATAACAGGCAGGTCACTTCTAACCACACAACTCTTCTTCAGGGTAGACACTTAACCCACACTACTTCCCCCACAGCACTACAAAGAATAACACATTTAACACATATGCACATCATTAAGCAGCAAAGACTTATTATTTATATAAGAAACACATTTCCTACCACGAATGCTGCACTTACCAAGAGCCTCCTCATACAGCCATGCCTCCCCCAGCAGCTACGGCAGCACAAGTCTGTAGCGAGATGCCACACAATATTCAATGCTCCATTGAAAACACAGACTTTCTCAGAACATCCAAATAAAGTGGTTAGTAGGGCGTTATGTAGCAATTGTGTTTTTTTATCTTGAAGAAGTTTTAACCTATCACGGTCTGATATGCTAAAATATGCTAACAAGGGAACTTACATCTTTCAAACATGCCTACACCAACATAATAAATTAATTATATTTAAAAATGGTGTTTAAAATTTTTAATGTCTAAAATATAATTCATTTACTGTCAAATGTGGTGGATAGGGCTGTTTTAGTAGCATGCTAGCACAGTAGCTTCCCTGCTAGAAAAAACAACGTAGACAAACAGCAAATATGTGTTTGGGATGCTGTTATGATGGTCAACCAGCATGACCATGCTGGGTGAAGAGCTAATCCAGCACCAGACCAGCATTATATGAGCATAAACCAGCTTAGACCAGCATGAAATGCATGCTAGTCCAAGCTGTATTTGCTCATTGGGATTAGCATCACCACACCACAGCGCAAGTCCATTCCAGCCAACCGTAGCTTCACTGACCCAAGTTTTGAGGATAGCGACTCACGTCTAAGCAGGAAAATCTACGTGTTTGTGTGTGGACCTGTTAGCTTGAGGTACTTGAGGTAGTTCATATCCTTGTTAGCACCCAAGGCTTAATGAGCTTAATGAGAAGGCGTAAAGAGCTTTACACAAAACAACGCAGGTTCATTCCAACTCGCTGAGGCCTCTTAGCTTTCAGTTCACTGCCCTGCTGAAGGTTTAGAAACAGGGGGAAGTTTACAATTTGCATAATTGTGCATTCACACAGATCTATGCATTATTAATGAGTGTTGAGGTTTAGAGGTGCTCCTAAGCCATTTCTATTAAGTCTCTTGGGCATAACATTAAAACATAAAAACAGTTAACAATTTATTATTTCAATACTAGGTTTAAATTGTTCCAGGGTACTTAAAAAAGTGAGAACATATGTAAAGTGGTCCTTCCTGCTTTTGTCCGATTTGTCCCATAGCATCTTTCTGCCCCCTGCTGGATGAAAGAAAATACTACTTGTGTCAACACGATGTTGTTCTGTAATGACAAGAGCACTGGCAGCCTGCCTCATCTCTGGTAATGTGGCTAATTGGGAATGCGCTGAGGGAGAAGAAGCGAAATAAACCACAAAAGCAAATCCATGAGAGGTGTTTTTGGCAGCAGACCGAGGTACCAAATACACATTGTGGAAACACACAGGCATGCAAATATCTGTGACCTTCACACATTGGATTCCCTCTCTTGTACCATCAATCTCTTTGATAAGCATATGCTACCTCATGAGGTGCATCTAGAACAAATCCTCTTCTGAGCCAGTGTTCATGCATTCATCTAGTTGAAGATCAGGTCAAAGCTTGGAAAAGAGCTATATGAACACGACCACTGTCTTTAGAACATAGCTCATTCAGGCAGTTGTCACTTCACTTATGTACATCATTCACAGACATTGTGTATGATCACACAGTCATGGGGTGTTATGCAGGCCATGAGTAGGCACAAAGTCCTTGCTAAAGCCTCCAGAGAAAGCACTGGCTTTGTTAGCTGAATAACAATTTCGCAGTGAGTCTAAATAAGGCGTTCTTAGGAATATGATTTATTGTTGTATTGTTGGTTTAAGAGCATCATGGATAACTGGATACATATGGAATAGTCTGTTTATATGGTACAGTTAATCTTTTTTTTTTAAGTTTGTTTGTTTTTTAAACCAGCCATTACGGGTGTACTTTGTGTACTTCTGGTGCCGGTCCCAAGCCCGGATAAATGGTGAGGGTTGCGTCAGGAAGGGCATCCGGCGTAAAATTTATGCCAAAACTATCATGTGGATCAAAAATATGATTGCCATACCGGATCGCTCGAGGCCCGGGTTAACAACGACCGCCTCCGGTGCTGTTGACCAGCAGGGTGCCGGTGGAAATTGGACTACTGTAGGTCGAAAAGAGGAGAGGAGGGAGGCAGGTTAGAAGGCAGCGAGAGAGAAGGAAAGGCAGGAGTGTGGAGGTTAGAGTAGGGACTCTGAACATAGGGACAATGACTGGTAAAGGCAGAGAGCTTGCAGACATGATGGAGAGAAGGAAGGTAGATATTCTGTGTGTCCAGGAGACCAGATGGAAAGGAAGCAAGGCCAAGAACATTGGAGGTGGATTCAAACTGTTCTATCATGGTGTAAAGAGGAAGAGAAATGGAGTAGGGATAATCCTAAAGGAAGAGCTTGTGAAAAGTCTTCTGGATGTAAAGAGAGTGTCAGACAGGATCATGAGCCTGAAGTTGGTGGTTGATGGTGTAATTTTGAATGTGGTCAGTTCATATGCACCACAGGTTGGTTGTCAGTTAGAGGAGAAAGAGGAATTTTGGAGTAAGATGGATGAAGTGGTAGATGGTGTCCCTAGAGAGGAGAGATTGGTGATTGGTGCAGAAATCAATGGACATGTTGGTGAAGGAAACAGAGGGGATGAAGAGGTGCTGGGAATATATGGTGTGAAAGACAGAAATGCGGAAGGTCAGATGGTTGTAGATTTTGCAAAGAGAATGGAAATGGCTGTGGTGAACACGTATTTTCAGAAGAGGGAAGAACACAGGGTGACATACAAGAGTGGAGGGAGGTGCACTTAGGTGGATTATAGCCTTAGCAGGAGATGCCACCTAAAGGAGATTGGAGGTTGTAAAGTGGTGCCAAGGGAAAGTGTAGCAAGGCAGCATAGGATGGTTGTCTGTAGAATGAGATTAGAAACAAAGAAGAGGAAGAGTGTGAAGACAGAGCCAAAGATTAGATGGTGGAAGCTGAAGGAGCAGGAAGGTTGCAGGCAGTTCAGGGAAAAATTGCAACAGGCCCTTGGGGGCAATGAGGAGCTACCTGAGGACTGGGAAAATACAGCTAAGGTGGTGAGAGAAACTGGCAAGAATGTGTTGGGTGTTTTGTCTGGTCAGAGGAAAGAAGATAAGGAATGTTGGTGGTGGAATGAGGAAGTCCAGGAGAGTATTCAGAAGAAGAAGGCAGCTAAGAAAATGTGGGATAACCAGAGAGATGAAGGAAGTAGGCAGGAGTACTGTGAGGCTAGTCGCATAGCAAAAAGAATGGTGGCAAAGGCAAAGGCTCAGGCCTATGATGAGCTGTATGAGAGGCTGGACAGTAAAGAAGGAGTAAAGGACTTGTATCATTTGGCTAAACAGAGAGATAGAGCTGGAAAGGATGTCCAGCAGGTTAGGCTGATAAAGGACAGAGAGGGAAATGTACTAGTGAGTGAACAGAGAGTGCTGAGTAGATGGTAGGAGTACTTTGAAGAACTAATGAATGAGGAAAACGAAAGAGAGAGGAGGACAACAGAGGGAGAGATAGTGAATCAGGAAGTGCAGAGAATTAGTAAGGTGGAAGTGAGGGCAGCTTTAAAAAGGATGAAGAATGGAAAGGCAGTTGGTCCAGATGACATACCTGTGGAGGTATGGAGATGTTTAGGAGAGAAGGCAGTGGACTTTTTAACCAGGTTGTTTAACAAAATCCTGGAGAGTGAGAGGATGCCTGATGAGTGGAGAAGCAGTGTACTGGTCCCCATTTTTAAAAACAAGGGTGATGTGCAGAGCTTCAGTAACTACAGAGGTATAAAGTTGATGAGCCACACCATGAAGGTATGGGAAAGAGTTGTTGAAGCAAGGCTAAGGCGAGAGGTTCAGATCAGTGAGCAGCAGTTTGGTTTCATGCCCAGAAAGAGTACCACAGATGCAATTTTTGCATTGAGAGTGTTGGTAGAGAAGTACAGAGAAAGTCAGAAGGAGCTACATTGTGTCTATGTGGATCTAGAGAAGGCATATGATAGGGTGCCAAGACAGGAACTGTGGTACTGTATGAGGAAGTCAGGTGTAGCTGAAAAGTATGTTAGGGTGGTGCAGGACATGTATGAAGATAGTGAGACAGTGGTGAGGTTTGCAGTTGGAGTGACAAATGGTTTTAAGGTGAAGGTAGGGTTACATCAGGGATCAGCTTTGAGCCCCTTCTTGTTTGCAATGGTGATGGAAAGGTTGACAGATGAGGTGAGGCAGGAGGCTCCATGGACCATGATGTTTGCAGATGACATTGTAATCTGTGGTGAGAGTAGAGAGCAGGTGGAAGAGAATCTGGAGAATCTGGAGGTTTGCACTGGAGAGGAGAGGAATGAAGGTCAGTAGAGATAAGACGGAATACACGTGTGTGAATGAGACGGAGGCAGGTGGAAAGGTGAAGATGCAAGGAGTAGAGGTCGTAAAGGTGGGTGACTTCAAATATCTTGGGTGAACCATCCAGAGCAATAGACAGTGTAGAAAAGAGGTGAGGAAGAGGGTGCAGGCAGGATGGATTGGGTGGAAACGGATGTCAGGGCTGATGTGTGACAGAAGGATAGCAGCAAGAGTGAAAGGGAAGGTTTACAAGACAGTAGTACGTCCTGCTATCCCTCATAGGGTCTTCGGGTCTGTGGGACCCGTTTCCAGTTTTTCGCTCAATAAAAATATTACAAATAATTATTTTTTCAAACTAAGATTCACTGGCCATGGCTCATTTTCTGTACATAACATAAATCAGAAAACATTTTCAACGACCCCCCCCATATACCCCCCCTTCACATTTATATTACATACAGGGTCTTCGGGTCCTCTGGACCCGGGGCTACCGAAAGTGTGGAAATCATAGGTTCTCTGTGTGTGTGTGGGGGTGTGTGAATGGATGAGCACCCACAGTGTGCACCCACTGTTCCCGCATAAGTTTGCAACATTGTTGCAAAGTTAAGAGCACCATCACTGCCAGCACCCACATTCCCACACATTTCACCTTCTATCTCGTGGGAATCAGTCTTGTGGATCTAACACTATAAACAGCTCTGTCAGCATGGTTCTATACCATAAATGATCAAGATGGCAAAGCGATTCACTGTTCAGAGTGCCTTACAGCTGATATTGGAGGAGACAGAGGGTTCTCATAGTGATGCAGAAGAAGAAGTTTCAGAATATGAAGATCCCATTTCTGAAAATTCAGAGTCTGACCGAGTTTGAAGAGAAGGATCAGCATCAGTCAGCTCCAAAGCATAAAAGAGCCTCAGGACCAGCCCATCAGCAGCCAGCCATAGGACCAGCCTGTCAGCCAGCTCCAAAACGCAAGCAAACCACAGGACCAGCCCGCCAGCAGCTAGCCCCAGGACCAGCCCATGAGAAGCTAGCCACAGGACCAGCACATGAGAAGCTAGCCACAGGACCAGCCAAGCAGGGTCTTTGGAGATAGGTAGAAGTTTGTGGATAAAACCGGTTTGGATGCTTACTTTGGGGTTCTTATCCTTGCTGGTGTTTTCAGGTCCAAAGGGGAGGCCACAGAATCCCTATGGCATGAAGAAACTGGCAGAGAACTTTTCCGGGCAACGACGTCTCTGAAAACTTACAAAATAATTTCCAGGACCATCCGTTTTGACAAGCTAGCTGCCATCAGAACAGTGTGGGACAAGTGGGTGGCCCGTCTCCCCCTGTTTTACAACCCTGGGCCCAACGTCACAGTTGATGAGCAGCTGATGCCATTTCGGGGTCGCTGCCCTTTCCGGCAGTATATCCCATCTAAACCTGCCAAGTATGGTATAAAGATTTGGGCTGTCTGTGATGCTGCTTCATCTTATGTGTGGAACTTGCAGGTCTACACAGGGAAATGCAGTGGAGGAGCCCCTGAGAAAAATCAAGTAATGAGAGTGGTCCTCAATATGGCTCAGGGACTTTCTGGACACAACATCACATGTCACAATTTTTTCACATCACACCAGCTAGGACAAGAGCTGTTAAAGCGGAAGCTGACTATGGTGGGAACAGTACGCAAAGGCAGGTCTGAGCTCCCTCCCCAGCTCCTGAAAACAGAGGACAGGCCTGTCCAGTCATCAAAGTTTGTGTACACGGCTGACACGACCCTGGTATCGTATATACCAAAGAAAGGTGGACAGAAAAACACATGCAACACACACACAGTGAAACTCTGCCCTTCATGTGTGGTATAGTGGATGGTATAAAAATGGCCACATTCAATGGGGCTAATGTGTTCAGTGGGGCTTAACTGACCTGAGCAGGTCAAAAAAAAAAATCCATTTTAGTTTTGGAAAAACATATTTCATTTGTTCATTTCTTGTTTTTATTTTTTCTGTTATGCCTGTTTTATGATGCATGTCCTTATGTTACATTTTAAATTAAAAAAAATAACCAAAACGAGTGGCATTTCTATTCATAAATGTGATTTAACAAAGGTAAACGCCACAAATTTAACCCATGTGTTGTTTATATTACTTGCAATTGGGATAAAGTAAACATCTGCTGAGTATATTAAAATAAGATAATCGATTATGTTAAATTAAAAGCCCCAAAATGCATTGGGTCCACCAGACCCAGCAGGACTCTTTATGTAACAAAAAAACGAGGACCCTATAAGGGCTATGATGTATGGTTTGGAGACTGTGGCTCTGTCTAAAAGACAGGAGGCTGAGCTGGAGGTGGCGGAGATGAAGATGCTGGGATTTTCATTGGGAGTGACAAGGCTGGACAAGATTAGGAATGAGCAGATCAGAGGGACAGTGAAGGTGGAGCAGTTTGGAGATAAAGCCAGAGAGGCCGGGTGGAGATGGTTTGGACATGTGTTGTGGAGGAATAGTGGATATATGGGGCAAAGAATGTTGGAGATGGAGCTGCCAGGTAGAAGGAAAAGAGGTAGACCTCAGAGAAGGTTTATGGATGTAGTGAAGGTGGACATGGAGATGGTTGGTGTGAAAGTAGAGGAGGCAATGGACAGGGCAAGATAGAGGCAGATGATCCGCTGTGGCAACCCCTAAGGGAGGAGCCGAAAGAAGAAGAAGTTTGTTTGTTTGTTTTTTAATGCTGAAGTAGCTAATAGTTTGAAATAACCACAACAAAAACGGGCCTAACGTAGCCAGTCCCTTTAGATGTAGCCTGAAAATGAATGTATTAGTAGAGACTAGGATATTAGTTCTCACATTTTCTTACTTTCTTGGGCAACTTTCTTACATTTCTTAGGCACTCAATAATTAGGGGGGTTGTCCACAAACCTTTGCCCATATAGTGTATATAGCAAAGGAAGAAATGGCTTATGCATATATGTTTTGCTTGTTGTATCTTTATATATATAGTACACCTCATATTGGGTAACTTGTCACACTGGATTTTTCAACATAGAAGATCAAATGTCATTGTGAATATGTAATCTATAGCATAAGAATGTATAATTAATAATAATGAACATTTAATACAGTTATCATAAAGGCAGTAGCTGATTAAACAATATTACAATGATTTAAACATAAAGTTCTATGTGTCAGTTTATACCACGGCAAGTTGTAACACATCACAACTTACCTCAAAGCCTCTGAAACACTTTACGCTGAACTGATATGTGTAACTGTAGCTATTTCTTAAGCATAGCTTACAGCTACAGTACTTTGTTCTGTAAATAAGAAAATTGTGCTTGTGAGCAACTCTGACCACAAGTGAACGGGAAGTTGACTTCACACAAAAAAAAAGACATTAAAATTTTTGAGTCCTTGAACAGTGTTAAAACTTGCCCCACCCTCTGCTAGAAGACACATCCCTGCGCTGTCTAAATGCTTTAAGAACTGACCCTTTGATAGACTACTGAAGCTGCCATTATAGGCTAAAAATTTTAGGAAGATTGGCCTTCACTATAGTTGGGCCAGGTTACAGTTTTTAGAGTCAGCCTATGTTTAAGCAGGGCAGGTACAGTATTTAGAAGATGTTTATTGAAGGGGTATTACTTATCTGTACTTCTCATCTGTACTACATTGATAATGAGCAGACAAGTTACACTGCTGCAAGGTGCTGGTTGGTGTTTTAAAGGAATTGTTCAACAAAAAAGTCTAATTTATTAAATTTTCCCATATCTCCAATGCAGTTTATCAGCCAAGGCATGTTTGGTGCCTGAAGATTGTTTCTTTGGGTTTGCACTGGAGCTACAAAGCTAATGAAGCTGGCATATAATGGAAGTCTGTGCCACCCACAATCTATTTCATTGTCTTCTATTATATTAACTGAAAAAAAAAAAATTTAAGAGGCAAACGTCAGACACCAAATATGTCTTTGCTGATCAATTACATTTTAGGTAGGAGAAAATTGTGTAAATTAGCTTTGTTTGGTGAGCTATTTTTAAGTGCAACAGGTAATGTTACTTATGCAAGTGAAGTCATTTTAAATAACACTTATTCTTATATTAAATCTGCATTTAACTTTCTGTGTAACTACAACCCCAATTCCAAAAAAGTTTGGACACTGTGTAAAATGTAAATAAATGTAAACAAAAACACAGTGCAATGATTTACAAATCTCATAGACCCATATTTTATTCACAATAGAACATAGAACACATCAGATGTTGAAAGTGTGACTTTTAACCATTTCATGAAAAATATGAACTAATTTAGAATTTTATGGAAGCAACGCTACGCAAAAAAGTTGGGACAGGGCCATGTCTACCGCTTTGGAGCATCGCCTCTTCTTTTAGCAACAGTCTGTAAATGCCTGGGAAGTGAAGAAACCAATAGCTGGAGTTTCGGGAGAGGAATGTTGTCACATTCTTATCTGACGTAGGATTCCAGCTGCTTAACAGTCCTGGACCTTCTTTGCCAGATTTTTTTGTTTTATGAGGTACCAAATGTTCCTTTGCGGAAAGTTCAGCACCCAGACTCTTCTTCTGTGAAGCCGTGCTGTTGTGATGGACGCAGTATGTGATTTAGCATTATCGTGCTGAAATATGTGAGGTGTACCCTGTCTGGTTAGCAGCATATGTTGCCAAAATCTGTATGTTTCATTCAGCATTAATGGTACTTTCACAGATCTGCAAGACATCCATGCCATGTGTCCAGAGGTGGACGAAGTACACAAATCATGTACTTGATTTAACATAGAGATACCAAAGGTAAAATATTACTCCAGTGAAAGTAGAAGTCCTTACTCTAGACCTCAACTTGAGTAAAAGTCCAAAAGTATTTGCCTTCAAATGTACTTAAGTATAAAGTAAAAGTACTAAAAGAGTAATTCTGGCTCTGATGTCCTGTTATCATTTTTATAACCAGACTGGCTTCATGATCTCATTTTAGGTGAAAGTCCTCCAGCGTCTCTCTTGGTAAACCAGTCTTTTAATAGAACGTCATTAATTAGTGACGCTGACGTCTATTAAAATGATCATAAGCACAAAACCCTGAAGGTAAACAGTTTCCATCAGGGAGAACCGAGTGGCTCTAAAATCACTTTTTACACACAAGCAAAGTTTCAGTTTAAGATTACTTTGTAAATTAGTTACTAGTTGAGTAAAAACTGGATTTAAACTCAGGATCACAAATAAGTTTTCCTTTACTGTATTGATCTGTAGGTCTCTGTTCATAAACAAAACCAGCCCAAACTAATTTACTATAAAATGAAAGTGTTTGTATGAATTCAGAAAAAAAGAAACACGTCAGTCACGACTGCATATGTGGACATATTTCTATATTGCGGTTTATTTACACAAAGTTAGGTTAGTTCATCATTTAGGGATGCATGTGCTCCCAAATTTTTACGCTGCTGCGCTGACTATGAACCGTGTGCTCCACTGGGTCGGTATGACCAACAGGTCAAAACCAGCTCAGAACAAAGTGACCGCTGTGCCCTGATTGGTGTTCTTCCTTTGAACTTCTTTTGTTTTGACATGTTACGTTTTTACCAAAAACCAAAAGGAACGACAGATTTCTCAAAATGTAGTGGAGGAAAGAGTCAGATATTAGACTCTGCAATGTAGTGGAGTGAAAGTAAAAAGAAAAACCTTCAGTACAGATACACAAAAAAACTACTTAAGTACAGTAACGAATTACATTTACTTAGTTACTGTCCACCACTGCATGTGTCATGCCTGGGACAGATTCCTCCAGTGTTGCGAATTCCATTTCCCAGGAGCATGAGGGAGATCACGTGACCAGTGATAATCGATCACCTGTGCTAGTTTGTCACATGTGCAGCATAGAACAGTTTGTAAGCCTGGGCTTAAACGTAGGTTAGATGCAAAGTATTGTTTCTTTCATGAAAGTACTGGGCATTTCTCCTGATTGCTGTATCCCTTGTTTGTGTATGACCTTTTGCCTGTTTACCTGGACTGTGATGTTTGTCTTGCCCTATGGATTCTGATTACCTGTTTTTGCACTCGACCTTGTTCTCTGGATTGCCCTTTTGCATAGGTTTGCCTGTTGTGATGATCACAGTCATGATCATTTCTGCTCTCCTGGTTTTGACTCACACTTGCACTTTGACACCACCTCTGCCTATTTTGAATAAAACTGTCCACAATTTTTAGACACAGTTTTTCATAGATTGGTGAACCTCTGCTCATTTTTGCCCCCTTTTCCAGCCTTTTGTTCCCTCTGTCTCAACTTTTTTGAGATGCTTAATAATAATAATAATAATAGTAATAATAACAACAATAACATAGTCTGCTATACCAGCAGAATGTGCTTTCCAGAATTGAATCCTACAGTTGCGGGCTGTAAGTGAGTTCCTGCAGTGTGACTCCTCTGTACAACTCTCATTGGCTTTAACCTTAACTAGTGATAGATGAGCCGTCTCCTTCATGACAGGGTTTGATTGACATGTGGAATAAGTTCTGACAGTGCTCGTTTATCATCTGGTCATGCTGACAGCCCAATATGCCACTGTTCACCTCCTCAAATATCTCCATTACAAACTCACATAATTGTCAATTAATACTTCCACAAAGGCGCATCCGTCATATAAGCATGTGTCAGTTACCTTGACGTAGACACATGTAATGCAATTGAGTATCATTTAATTAAAACCTCTTGGTACATACTGTGCACACACACACCTGTGACCTTTATTGTTTCTTTTTTAGAATCTCTCTCTCTCTCTCTCTCTCTCTCTCTCTCTCTCTCTCTCTCCCTCTCTCTCTCTCTACATTGTTATCCACAGTAAAACTTCAGTGGACTAAAATAAAATGTAATACACTTTCTCTTCCCTAATGATCCAGTCTGTTTTTTTCTTCATGTCAGAAGTATACACACACACACACACACACACACACACACACACATATATATGATTCTGGGTTTGGTGAATACCAGGAAAACATTACCTGACTGCTTTGTGCCAACTGTAAAGTTTGGTGGAAGAGGGATAATGTGGTTTTTCAGGGGTTGGCTTTGGCCCTTTAATTTGAGTGAAAGAAAATCTTAGCGCTTCTGCAGACCAAGACATTTTGAACGATTCTATGCTTCCAACTCTGTGGGAACAGTTTGTGGAGGAAACTTTTCTGTTCCAGCATGACTGAAACAAGGTCCATAAAGACCTGGCTGGGTGAGTTTGGTGTGGAAGAACTTGACTGGCCCACACACAGCCCTGACCTCAACCCCATCGAACACCTTTTGGGATGAGCTAGAATGGAGATTGCAAGCCAGGCCCTCTCGTCCAACACCAATGTCTGACCTCTCAAATGCTCTTCTGGATAAATTCCCATAGACGAACTCCAAAGTCTTGTGAAAGCTTCCCAGAAAAGTGGAAGCTATTATCACTGCAAAGAGGGAACAACTCCATATTAATGCTGGAACTCCATATTAATTACAGGGAACACTTAATTTGTTAACCATAACATAAAAAAAATGTGGCAAAACTTTTGCACTGGCCACATTTCATTTTACTTTGGCACCCAATAAAGCTCTTCTTTCAATCAAAGTTCCTCGATCACTAGTGGCTCAGTCTGCCACAAGAAATGTAAGCCCCTTTACAAATAGAGCACTGTTCACTGCCACTGAAAACGTAACTGTTTTGAGTCATGCGGGTCATTTTATGTCAATCAAAAGCACTGGGAACAATGATTTGATCTAAAGACATTGAGTCAGTGGTGTGCAAGATGAGATCAGAGTGACTAGTCTCTCTGTTTGTTCCTCATGTCTCTCACCCAGACTGACTTTCCTGCTTATCTCTGTCACAGCAACTTCTGTTCTGGCTTGCTAAGAGATGTCACATACACAGACACACACTCAAAGGGTGTGTGTGTGTGTGTGTGTGGTAAGTGCTGAAAATGTGTTAGTTTGGGTGTTACCAAATGAAAGATGGCCAAAAGTGGCTTTACATATTTATTTTTATTTTTAGGTTTTAAGCTGCAGAAACAGACAACCACATCACTTTCTTATTAGTATTATTGTAGTTACTAGTAATGGCCAGTATACCAATTCATATGGTTCCTCAATTATGAGTTTTATCATAACTGTTATACCAGTATGCTACAAATAAGAAGTCAACCTCAGCTTCGTCAAATTTCTCAAGTCATTTGTCTTATAGGAGGGTCTCATGACACAATGCACATACAGCGCCTACATGCAGAGTCAGGGACATTTCATTTATGCTTCAAATGAAAGTGAGAACACAGCTGACTCTCAATCATCTCTGACTGGCATCGGAGGCAGTCCACTTTGCTTTTGAGGAAGTGCACATTAGGAATGGCCGGCCTTTGGGGTCATGCTTAGCCTCACATGAACACCAGAGAAATTGCTGCACTTCTGTTTCCTCTTGTTCTGCCTCAGAAGCTGCCTCACTCTTAATCAACAAAAAAAATAGATTTACTGAAGCATCTCAAGTTTTTTTATTTGAAAATATATGCATTATGTGGACAAAAGTGTCAGGACACCTACACATTACACCCACAGAAGCTTTTATGGCATCCTATTCTAAATCAATAGGCATTAATATGGAGTTGGTACCCCTTTGCAGCTATAACAGCTTCCACTTTTCTGGGAAGCTTTCTACAAGATTTTGGAGAGGGCTTGTTGGCTATTCATTCAGAAGACCATTTTTAGGTCAGACACTGATGTTAGATGAGAGGGCATGCCTCACAGTTTCTGTTCAGGTTCATTCCAAAGGTGTTTGATGGGGTTTAGGTCAGGGTTCTGTGTGGCCCAGTCAAGTTCTTCCACACCAGACTCACCCAGCCATGCTTTTGTGGACCTTACTTTGCGCACTGGGGCTCAGTCATGCTGGAACAGAAAAGGGCCTTCCCCAAACCGTTAAAAAGTAAAAGCATAGAATTGTCATAAATGTCTTTGTATGCTTAATCATTAAAATTTCCCTTCACTGGAACTAAGGCTTTACACCACTCTCTTTTCAACTTGCTTCGTGGCTAAGCTGTTGTTGCTCTTATATGCTTCCATTTCACAATAATAGTGCTTACTGTTGACAGGGGCAGATCTAGCAGGACAGATATTTCACAAACTGACTTTCGGGGGCAGTCATGGGCTGGAGGTTAGGGAACTGGCCCTGTGACCGGAAGGTTGCTGGTTTGATCCCCAACACTGACCGTACATGACTGAGGTGTCTTTTCAACTTGCTTCGTGGCTAAGCTGTTGTTGCTCTTATATGCTTCCATTTCACAATAATAGTGCTTACTGTTGACAGGGGCAGATCTAGCAGGATCTTGAGCAAGGCATCTAATGCCCAGCTGCTCCCTGGACGCTGTAGATTGTGTGCCCACCGATCCGGGCACTGCCCCCTAGAGAGAGAGAGAGTGTGTGTGTGTGTGTGTGTGTGTGTGTGGTGTTTCACTGCATGGATGAGTTAAATGCGGAGGTGAAATTTCCCTGTTTTGGGACTAATAAGGATCACTTAACTTGTGGTAGACTCTGGCCTTTATCTACGTTTTGGAAAAAAATACTGTCAGAATCTAATTGGAATTAGATTCAGGCATCAAACAGCCCTAATAATTAGCCTCAGTCTCTCTGGTTGGGCAGGGTAGACCTCCTTCTCCCAACATCTGCAGCAGTTTGCATTGAAAAAAATGTGTTTGTATTGAAAAAACACACCTCATAGTGGTATGCGGCCATCAACAGCATGAAGTCACATAAACATGGGTAAGGTGACCGTGGTGCCAGCAAAAATGAATGATTAACAGAAGAAAGATTTGGCAGTGTGAACTGTTTATTTACGGTGGAGAAAGTCAAAAGGATGCTCTGCACTCTTATTTTTGTTGTAATAATAGGTTCACCTGGAATTCAACAACGTTTGGTGTCTATGGCTCTCAAAAATTAACAGCTGCTTTATTTTACTTCTGTGTTCAATGGCAAAAGTTGGGAAAGCTGAACTCTTCACAGCTGCTGCTTGCGGTGGCAGAATTTTCCATTTTGGCTCCATAGAGAAAACAATGGAATATCTGGTTTGCCGTCATCCATCTTTCGCAAGCATGGGGATGCAGCATCAGTCAGCCATCATTAATAAAGCATTATAAAGCATAATTAAGCTTTTACTAATTAACATATCTTGCTGTGATAGGCTAATTTACTCAGCAAATAGGTGAGGGAATGTGCACAGGCTCCCTTCAGCAGATCTTTTCTCTGAGCTATGTTATAAGGTACACCATGCTAAGATCAGTTAACCCCTTAAATGGCCAGGGCCCACTGCTGTCCCAAAGTTTTATTATATACTTATAAAACGTAAGAATAGCTCAGACAGTTTGCATTGAAGTCTGTATAGTTCTTGAATAATAAGCCTTAGTATATAATAACAATCAAAAATTTGTTAGATATAATTACTGATCATGATAATGAATTACTTTTAACAGTCGATTGCACACATGTTGTACATTACCTTATAGAATGCTGATTGGCTAGCTTTCTAATAATTAGACTCATGTGTAAACTGCAGTCCTAGTGTCCTGTCCAGGTAAAATATTTTTTATTTAAGTTATATTTAAGTTAACATGCACTAAAAAGTAATGCATTAAATTTATTTGATTCAAAGACATCATTTCCTCATGAGTGACAAATATGACTAACTATAACTAGTAGCATTTGCATTGATGTAAAAAAAAGTGTGCACAAAAATGCACAAATTTGTCATTTTAATACACTAATAGTATTTTTTTCTAAGCACCCCAATATAATCTCTGAGTTTTACCTGGCCACCCCATTATAAAAGTTCTATCTACATCCTTGATTCAGTGTGTGGTTAGCTGGGGTGGGCTGCACATTGACTCATCTAATGGGACATGCTGTAAAAGCAGAGCAGTAAGAATCAGTGCTGTTTTTGTTTATTTGATGTAAACAAGTTGTTCATGCTGGATAGTGAATATGATAATTCTCTTACATTCTAAATTGCCTTTTGTCCATGCTCTGATACTTTGGCTTCTCAGTAATGGCCTGTAATAAGGTGACTGTGTAAACCGCCCGTGTTTCTTAAGCCTACACCAGAATTGAAATAGCCAGTGGTGCACTGAGGTCATCCAGTGTGGTCACACAGGGTGGCCGGGGGGAGGGGATGATGACTTTTCTCTCGCTCTTCCTCTTTTACTGCACCGTGCTAAACCACAAAGCAACTAGAACGCTACAAATGAACGTTCAGTTCGCAGCCTTATTTTGTAGCTGTTAGAAGATTAAAACTTTATTCACGTTGACGTTGCTGCTTCATAGACGATTTCTTCAGACTGCAGTCTTTGCAGGGTGAGCTTTGGCTGTCGAAGGGTAAGAATGAACGAAAAAAATATACTTATCATCACTGGTATCATCACTGTCCTAACAAAAACAGCAGTGACTGTATAGGAAGAAGGAAGAACTTTAATGTATGTTGAGCAATTTCGAATATTTTTGGTCCATTCATCATGGAATGTTGATGTGAAGGCCAGCTGGAGGTTGCAAATGTTATAGAAAAGTGACAGGGTTTTGAAATGGCAGTGATGATATTAATGTATGTCTGATCACAGAAGAAAGTAATGAAACAAAAGTTTAGCATATGGCTGTTGAGTACTTCTCTAATGTGCTTGTGAACAGTGCAAAGAATTGGTTTATCTTTCTTTTCAGTATTGTTTAAAGTACTACTCGATAATTTGAGACTAAGAAAGTAGTGCTTGCACTACATGTTTTGGTAAAAATAAAAATAAAAAAAATACAAAAAATTCTGAAGTAGACTTATGCTGTGGTGGTGTTAATATGCTATGACCTTTAATGTGGCCACAAAATTGTAATTAAGCTACAACCTTTTTTCCAAAAAAAACTATAACACTGGGCAAAATGTGAATAAATACCGAATGCCTCTGTGCTGCACCACCTTTTCTTTTAACAACACTCTGTTAAAGTAAGTAAAGAAAGTGTTTGGGAACTGAGGAGACCAATTGCTGTAGTTTTGAAAGTTAAATGTTTCCCCATTCTTGCTTGATATAGGATTTCAGCTGTGTGACAGGGTCTCCTTTGTCATATTTGTGTTCCATAATGCACCAATATTTTCAATAGGGGATAGTTCTGGGCTGAAGGAAGGCCAATTTAGCACCTAGACTCTTTTACTATAGAGCTATACTGTTGTAATATGTGCAGAATGTGGTTTGGCATTGTCTTGCTGAAAGGAACAAGGCCCTCCTTGAAAAAGACATTGTCTGGATGGCAGCACATGTTGCTCCAAAACCTGAATATATCATTCAACATTAATGGTGCCTTCACAGATGTGCAGGTCCCCCATGCCATAAGCACCAATCCACCCCATACAACAGACGTTGGTTTTTGACCTGTGTGCTTATAATAATTCCTGTCCTGTTCATGATTTCTAGAAATAATTTCAAATTTTAATTAATCAGACAACAGGACACTTTTCCATCCCTCCTCAGTTCATCTTAAATCAGTTTGGGTACAGAGAAGGCGGCAGTGTTTCTGGAGCCTGTTTATGTATGGTTTCTTCTTTGTATAGTAGAGTTTTAATTTAGATCTGTGAATGAAGTGATAAAAATGCTCTGGGACCCAAGCAGTGATTTCCACTACAGAATCACTTTTGTTTTTAATGCAGTCCTGCCTGAGGGCCATGACCAGCCAGTATTGGTTTTCGTCCTGGATGTTCTGGAGTCTTTTAATTATGTTTTCTACTGTAGATGATTAAATACCAAAGCTATTTTACAATGAGAATCATAATTCTAGAATTGTTGCACTGGTGAACCCCTCATCATCTTTGTGTCTGAAAGACTCAGCCTCTCTGGGATGCTTTGTTTTTTTTTTAAAACCAAATCATGTTACTAACCTGTTGCAAGGTTGTTTTGTCTGATGTCAAGTTGTGCAAGAACTGAGATACAGTATGACAGCAACTTTTCTCAAAAGCCATTTTGTCTGATGTCTGAAAATCAAGACTGTAGGATGTCATAAAAAGAACCTACATAAGATAACATAACATCTTTGTGCAAGCATGATATCTGCCTGCTGCTATGGCACATAGAGGATCCCCAAGCCAGGTGTGTGAGAGTGTGTTTAACGAGTGCAAGTCAACAGCTACATTTCAAGAACAATTTCATCTGGGTTAGGTGCAATAAACATGATATTAATGTTGGATATCACATTGTCTAGGACTATTACTGCATGGTCTGCATGGAATAAATCCGTACATGAACAATGTTTTATAAACCATCAGTCAATTAGTTTTTTACTGTCATTGGGTGTTGTTGCCACAGTAGCTTGGCTAAATATTACTGGGCTCAGGCCTAGTAGGAAGTAAGCCACACTGCTCAAACTGCATTGAAGAATCGCAAAACACTTTTGCTTTGCTTACAGTCTTACTCTTGGTAATGGAAAGAAAGGTTGAAAATGTGTTGGTACTCAAATTGCTTGATGGCAATTAGCATTCTTTCTCTCATTGTTGCTGCACAATGAAGTCTAATTTGGCTTCTACTGATGTGAAATTTGAGGAATAAAAGAACTGGTATAACCATAACACTGATGTCAGCTAAATTGATCTACAGTGATAGATGCTCTCATGTGCTATACAAAATAGATAAGCCATTATCTTTCCACTTTACCTCTAAATTCCATCATATATATGAGCGAATTCTGGAAGCAAATGTGACACAGTCAAGAAAATGAACCCCAGAAGAAGCTGGTTTCTACAATATCAGGATAACCCAAAGCTTACCTCAAAATCCACCATGAACTCATTTTAAAAATAGTGTGTTATTCTGTTTTTGAAATTCATCAAATAAACATTAATGGTGCATTAACATTTTTCATCAACGTTTTCTTTAAAACAGTTTTCTGTAGAAGTTGTGCTTACTTTTTTCATTAAATGAAAGCAACAAAATATATAATTTAGTCAACAATGCTCTAACTTTTGCATACAACTGTACAGACAGGTGACAACTTAAAGTAAAAAACTTGAAGTGAGCGGAAAAACATAAGTGTAGACACCTCCAGACAGATACTGCATGATGCAATTAAGCTGTTAACATCCTCTGTGAAAAAGTTAACCTGAGGTTAATCCAGTTAACCTCAATTTTATCTCAAGAAGGCAAAGAGTAAAAGGAACTTTTTCGAAAAGGGTTCATTACTGAAGCATGAAAGGAAGGAGCTTCAGTCACAAAGACTAGCGCTTCAATAGGAGCAGTGACTAAAGTGACAATTGCATTTAGGACTATGGGAAACTAAACAGGGCTGGGATTTGTGGCTGAAAGTACACGTTCAGTGACTGTGATGCTTATGCGTTCTGATATGTATGGAAAAAGGAAGAGCAACTTTTCCTCAGGTGACTGAAAGTGTCAATACAGGATGTGACCAGACTGTGTCAGCACGAACTGTCTGTCCAAAACCACATAAAGAGGGATGTTGTGGTAGGGCTGCAGTTCATAAACAAAGATGAATGACCATTTTAGAGTTCAGTGGTGCTTGAACAACAAGCATTGATCTACAAAGCTGGGGAATAAGTGATATATGGTCAGATGAGTAATTCTTCATATTCTCCACAAGTTGGCAAGACCACCAACAGGCCTGAATGCTTGACTCCTACATTAAGAGGGTCTGGTGGCACTGTTATATTGTGTGTGTGTGTGTGTGTGTGTGTGTGTGTGTGTGTGTGTGTGGGAGGGGGGTCGGGCTTGATGAGTATGAAAATTATGTAAATGATTTGAAATGGCCCTCACCGCCGCCAGATTTCTATGCATCCAGTAGGTCATGCTGACATCAAAGTGTTTAAGCACTGAAAAATCATGTCAGTCATGTTATATATCCAAAACAGACCTCACAGAGAAGAGAAGAGAAGAGAAGAGAAGAGAAGAGAAGAGAAGAGAAGAGAAGAGAAGAGAAGAGAAGAGAAGAAAGGTGGAGAGAATAACTGAAGAGAATAGAAGAAAAAAGAAGGGAGAAGAAAAAGGAGGTGAAGAGTGGAGAAGATAGGTAAAGCGAATAAAGGAAGGAAAAAGAAGAGGAGAAGAACAGAAGATGATAGAAAAAGGGTGAAAAGAAGAACTAAAGAGAAGAGAAGAGAGGAAATGTAACAGCAAGCTTGTAATCAGCAGAGTCTTATCTATGTAGAAGGGCAGCTGCTCCCTGTGCGCACAGGAAGCTGAATTTGCACTACAGTTTGACACTCAGCACTGCTGTCCCTGCAGTGTGTGGGGGTGCTGTTTGAAGGGAAGTGGTTAAAACCTAGCAGTCAGAGCTGTAGGGTGGTCATTCTTCTCACATCCACAGCTTTCAGTCCTGCTAGCACAATTCAAAACATTTCTATCACCGACTGGCTGAAGGAAAGTTTTATCACTCAACAAGTTTATATTTGTAGCCTTAAAAGGCAACTAGCAGAACTCATTCACATAGTTTAGACTGACAGAATACACCATTAACCTTTAAACACAGAGGTCACTTTAGGTCACTACCAGCCCACATCATTGTTTTCCCCTCTTTACCTTGTCCATTTTTGTTTTTTGGGTTTTTTTTTTTTAGAAAAGTTGCATGTTTTAAAGGTTTCTCTAACACAAAATGGGTTATGAAGATCAGGAAATGTGCAAACATTATATAAAAATATTATATGCTGCTTAACCTAGAAAATAAATAAATAAAAGGAAACTATTTTCTTAGGTGAAAAAGCTGCACTATTTCATTTAATTAGCCTGTTTTTGGGAAATAAACTAAAAAAAAAACAGCACAGTTCATATTGAGTTCCCTCATAAACTAGATACTGTCCTGGATAAAAGTATTCACCTCCTCACTTATCACACTAGACGGTATCAGATCCTCATACGAAATGTAATAAGACAGAGAACATGATTAAACACAAAAATGTTTTTAATGCTCTGTTCATTTATTGAGAGGAATAAAGTCACAATGAGTCGAACTGATGACCAGACGTTCTCCTACAGGACTTTCTGGTAGAGAGCAGAATTTACAGTTCTGTCAGTTAAGGCCCTGAAGCTGCAAAGCATCCCAGCACCATCACACTACCACCACCATGTTTAGTTGTTAGTGTGGTGTTCTCAGCTTCACGCAAGGTGTAGCGGGACCCCTGTTTCACTACTGCTTTACTCCATTTGGAGTTAATGTCACTTACTGTGGCTCGCTGGAGTCCCAGAGCCTTGAAACTAATTTTGCAACCCATTCCAGACTGGCATATTTCAGTTACCTCCTTCTTTTCTCGTCTCTTCTGAAATTTCTTTTGATTGCAGCAGACTGTGCTGCTTGTGAAGACCCGTTCTGCTTTCTTCACATCGCTGGAGAGTTTGTATTTAACCTCTTATTCTCCAGGGTATATTTTGGTTTGTCCATCTGAATTGACATGATCAAATCATAAGGCAAAATTACTCAGTAACTACATGAAATTAAATTAAAATTTATTTTATTTATATATTTTTATTTTTTGATGAAAGCTCCCTTCAAATTAACAGAACATGTGTTTTATGATCATAAACATATTGCTGTATGCTTACAATTTACTTTAAGATGCTCAGATGCTCTTTATTATTATATAAAAATATCTTTATAGTTTATAGCCCAGATTTGTAGAAAATGGGTCGACTTTCAGTAGAAAAAAAAAGTGAGTCTTCTTTTATTATAAGGGTTTAAAATTACATCACCCATCTATTTGACTGGAAAGTAGACAGTTACAGCCTCATACAACACCCACTTTTTGAATGTAGCATATGAAATATGAATGTTATGAAGAATATGACAAAGTGCATTTTGGAACCACCAGTGGTTCCAAGGAGTTTAAGAGGCTGTGTGATATTTACATTCAACAGAGCTGGCTGTTATCAAGCCTGGGTATGTTTGTATTTTGTGTTTAATCAGGTTGTCTTTGTTTTACATACAATGTATGGCTACAGATCTGAAACATTGTTTCACACACAAATTGAGTGTGAGGGGGTAAATGGCACTTATTTAATGGCACTGTCAGTCACTGCCATATGACACAAGGAACAGCAAGAATTGCATAAATAGAATAAAATCAATGGTGTTTTTCGCCAAGGGCAGATATCATGGGAAAATGGCTTTCCCTCAGTTTCAAATAAAGGCTTTCAAAGTCACTTGAACATTGCTAATGTTTCAAACATTCGCTCCTCACTCCATACAGTCCATATATGAAAACTGACATGCAAAAACAGCCCATTTTGAATTCATTGTTTCTGTGATGTCATGGGAACAAACTCATTTGCATATATCCATTGTGTATGTCCAGCCTACAGCAGAATTGTTTGATAAAGGTCATGTAAAAATGAATCATGACTATTTATGGAACATAGAACCACACAAGAGTTCGAAACAGACTCATGAGAGAACAAAAATAATATATAGTCCCTTTAACACATTCTTTCCTGATAAACACATTGAAGAAAGCCTTCCTTGCCTTAATCTTCATACATTGGTACATGCATTAGTTAATAATGAGTCATTTAACCTCATAGTCATATGTGACATTTACTTGTTTCTGCTAAATGACTCATTACTATCCAAATAACTATAAATGGTTGCTTTAAAAACGGGAAAGGTGGAACAGTTAAAGGGGAATCCCATCAAATGTTTACAATGTCTGCATAGTTGAATGGTTAAGATGTAAAGTCGTTCAGAGTGATTTTATGTGAAATGGCCCATTCTAGAGTAACTTACCAAACTTACCAAGAATTGTTCATCGTGGTGGTGATAAGAACCAGATGTCTGAAGAATTTAAAGCTTCTTCATGTTATTGAATGAAATAGGGTTTTATAACTATTTTAACTCCATCAATATAACACACAAAACTTAGTAGTGAATAGTGAATAAAAATGACTAAAGATTTAATTGACTATATCTGAATATACTGATCTTTGTTTACATCTCAAGCATTCTCAAGAGTTGTACAAAAAATTGACAAATTACAGAAAGTTCCCCTTTAAAGTGACAACCGAGTGCACAAAAGAGTGGACAACTGAAATACTGATAGATATGATATTGTACTGTGTTGGAGGCTTTTTGTATTTGTGTTTAATGGCCAGAAACTAATCAAACAGGAAGTCTCTGATGCACTTGTCATTCAAACGTCTCTCCCTCTCTCTCCCTCTATCTCTCTCTCCAGCATGGAGGCGATTGGAAAGTTTGATTTCACTGCCACAGCTCCTGATGAGCTCAGCTTCAAGAAAGGAGAAACCATTAAGGCAAGATAATCTTTCTGAACCAAATACTGCCTCTAGTGCACGGACTCACTGTATAACTGATTAGAGAAGCTCTGAAAAAGGGAACACTTGTACACCTACACATTCATGCATCTAATCAGCCAATCATGTAGCGGCAATGCAGTGCATAAAATCATGCAGATACGGGCTGCAGCTAAAGGTAATGGTCACATGAATAACCAGAATGGGGAAAAATATGTGATCTCAGTCTCTAGACTTCACTCAGAATGATGCAATAAAGAGAAAACATCCAGTGAACAGCAGTTCTGTGGACAGAAATGCCTTGTTGGTGAGAGAGGTCAATGGGGAATGGCCAGACTTGTTCAAGGATAGTGTAACAACAGTAAGGGTAACAAAAGTCGCCCCAAGCTAGTTTTATGAACATGCTCAGGAGGGTAATGAAAGGCTCACACATATATCACATGGTATATGGTGCGTATGAGTCATTTTGCATTGGGCTGTGGGTGTTTTGTGTTGGGGGTTGGTCTACCATCAAGGTAAGACCTGTGGCTAGTGGTGACTTCCCACATGAGTTTAGTGCCTTTCTGCCCTGGTGTTTAATAAAGAGCACTACTCATGGT
Source organism: Pygocentrus nattereri (assembly GCF_015220715.1). NCBI lineage: Eukaryota > Metazoa > Chordata > Actinopteri > Characiformes > Serrasalmidae > Pygocentrus > Pygocentrus nattereri. The sequence continues at coordinate 9,665,455 of NC_051240.1, read as the reverse complement.
GGAATCACAGCCTCCTCTGAGACTTCTGTATGCTGATGCCACAGTATAGTAGTCCTAATAAAGTGCCCAGTGTGTGTAAACTACATAATGGTGTGCCAGCTGGGATCTCTGTGGATTGTGAATAATAATCTAATACTCTAATTTTAAAAATTAAGGAAAAAACAACCACTAAACAATGTGACTGTAACTTTATGATGGCCAGTTCTCTAATTGTCTCTGGATTGGCAGTCTGTTGAATTGAACTGACACCTTGTGGTCGAAGTTGGTATTTCATGCTAGTTCCCCCGAACCTTTTTTCTCACGGTTCATGAAAGGAAGAGAAAAAGCCACTAGATAAACTGATAAAAGAAAAAAAAATAAAAGAAGAAATAATAAAAAAAAAACATCTGAATGACTGTCTTTCACATTATGATGCTTCAAATTTTTGTATTTGTGAAATTCACCCAGTTTGTGCAGTTATACACTATAATGATCTGTACTTTTATTATGAATTAATTAATCAATTAATTTCGTGAAGTGAGATATAGTCCGTTAACCCCATATATGTCCCAGTTATTAACAGTAATATGAAAAAATATATTTAAAATAATATATTTATCAATGTATTTTAAATTATATTCTGAATCTAAGTTCAATGAACATGTTTGTAAGTAGAAGACAAGCTATTTTTTTGGGATTTGAGTTTGATGAAAATGTGTGTGTATAGTTGTAACATTCTGCCGTGTCTTGTCTTGTTTGTTTACCTTCTCTGGTGTCTCTGCCTATGTGCCTTTGTTTGTTTTGGCTTTCTGCTCCACCTTTGTTCCACCATTGTATCATCTCCTGCACCTGTGTCTTGTTTACAGCTCTTCATGTAATTGTTTCCAGATATTTCAGGTTTGTTTCCCCCAGTGTATACACCCTTTCTCTTCTCAACTCATATAGTGTGCTTGTGCATGTACTCTTATATGTTTAGTGTTAGCCTTGTTAGATTTGGGTTTATTGTTTTTATCTGTTTCTGAAGTTATCTTGTTGCAGTGTTTTCTAGTCCTTTATCTTTAGAGGTGGTTCTTGTTTCATATCATAGTATATCATGCTCACCATGTGGACTTCAATAAACCAAACCACTTGCACTTGCATCCTGCCCCTTTGCCCAAAAACACCCTTTACATTTTTTTAATGTTTTTTCAAGCAGAAAATGTGAGTAGGGTAGACCCAAACCAATCAATAGAAAATGGAAATAGCATGTAACTAAACTTGCTCGTTAAGTCTTAAATTCCTCTGCAGATTTTGGGTACGAAGGATGACTGGTATAGAGCCGAAAAGTGCGGCACGCTTGGATTCGTTCCAAAGAATTACATCAGGCTCAACGTTCCCAGGTGATGTGATACCCTCACTGAGATGACCTACTGGAAGAAAGAAAGAATTTTAGAGAATAATTCTACATTCTTAATTGCATATGAAAGGAGCAAATGATAGACAGATTTGGAAGTCTTTAAAGTGGGATTACACCATTTTTTCAACGTGTCTGCATAATGTGTAATGTGATAAACTATTTTCTGTTCATAGCTCACTGAAACAAGCTGAGAAATTATATTGAAAGTGCACATTTTTTACTTTCCATCCTCACCACCTTTGGGTGTGCACACTGTAGAGTAGATATTTGAATATGATTTTAATATGATGTAACATCATTGTTATGCATAGTTTTGCCAAAATAAAAAACATCCTTTTTCCCCGTAATTGGTCATATTTTTGTCTTTGCTTGATGCTGAAAGAAACCAAAATGTTAATCGAATGTTGATGAGATTCAGAGCATAAGCACTGTTGCAGCACAACAAAATAATAACTCTCAGCTTTCTGTATTTTTTCAACTGTTTTGGCTTTGATGTTCCAGTACTCCTCAGCTCATTGTTGTGAAATCAGAAATGACAGCACAGACAGCATACTAAAGTCATTGCTCACTCCGTAGCTGGTATCAGGAGGACGTTAGTCGACAAGAGGCCGAGACCATTCTCATGTCCCAGCCAATAGGAGCCTTCATGATCCGCGACAGCCAGAGTTCTCCAGGAGATTTATCCATCTCAGTCAGGTACGATTACTCACAGTCCTGCACGGACACTATTAGATAGTCCGGAAACATAGAAGGTGCACAATACAGTATATCAGCAGTCTATATATTCACCTGTTCATGTATTATGTCAATTACTGTTGGTCTGCATTAAATGTGGTTTGTATTAAAACACATCACTTGGCACATTTGCTGATCCTTGACATGCTAAGATGCTGCAGGCTCAGTCAGTGGAAGTTTTGTATAGACGTTCTTCATAGAGGAAGCGAACCGAAGTGCGATATTCCTCCAAAAATGTCAGTAAGGTTGGAAATGTTTTTTTTAAAGAAGAGGTTTTCTTGAAGCGGTTGTTTGAAAACTCATTACTTACATCATAAAGATCACCTACATACATTAGCAACCATCAACTTTTCAGCAACAAGCATCTTTTCTAGCAACCTGTTTTTAAGCCTAGGCTCTTAGGCTTTGTTGACACTGCAGGACAGATCGAATGTGTTACTTTTATCTGACTTGTCAGATTTCAAGTTACAGGTCACCAAATCTGATGTCTGTGGTCAGACTGCAGTCGCATTTGCTCACATATCCACATCGTGTTACCCGTTTTAAAACTTTGTGTCAAATTGCTTTCTGATTTAACACATTCTGTGATAAAAGTAGAAAAATGTGTTGTCTGTACGTGGCCACAGAAAAGTTTCAACACATTGTGTGTTAAAACTAAAAGTGTGTTGTTCCAACTGAACACACTGATGTGTCTAGTTAGAGACAGAATGTGTTGTTTTTTAACACATTTGTTTTTAGAGTCATGCTTTTTAATAACACTTTTTATACATGTCATAGGAACAGAACATGGCAAAAGTGTAGACTGACCTGGTCAACAAACTGCCAACAAGCTACAGGCTTTAAGTTCAAATCTTTTAATGAAGCAGTCACAAATATACAGCACGCAAAAGTAAAAATTGTGGTACCTAAATAGCTGTTAAATGCTTCCTCTCTCCTTTTCTACGATGTACATGAATACGCACCAGCAACTTTCTTCTCACGTAATCTGACATCATGAACTGTTGTGCCCCGAATTACAAAAAAATAACACATCCAAACAGATCAGTTGTCTGAACTCTGAACAAGTCTGAACTCTTACTTTCTCAAATTACATTATGCCGAAAAATTGGATTTGAGCTGCCTGTCTGAACAAGGCCTTAGACTCACTGCACATATTGTATTGAGTTTTAGCCATGGTAGGGGACAGTGGAACATAAGATATTTTATGTACAATGTGGTTTTGGTCATCTTCTCATAGTCCCATAGCAAATTTCATCTGTGAATCCTCACAACAATCGGGTAGATATTTGCCAAGATTCATACGTTTTTCCCCATACCTCAATTTTTATTACTGACTTGCATGCATGCAGAGGTTGCACATTCAGTTCAAAAATAAAAGTATATAACCCTTTGGCAGCTGTAATTCTGAACCATTTTGAAGCATAATAACCAAATCACAGTGGAGGTTAGCAAGACTAAAGTGCATCCTCCACATGGTGCAGTTAGTTTTAACACAGTTTTATAACAAGATCTACCAGAGTAAATAATGGTAGAAGTCCATATCTTCCCATATAAACTCATTCATTTTTGAGGGGAGACCCTACAGATGCCATGTAAACAAAATCTATTGTATATACAGTATCATAGTGCTGATGATTCCTCTTCTACTTCATAACCAAAAGTACAATTAATACGTCTCGTTTTACAAATGATATTTGTATATATTTATGTATTTAGGTTGGAAAGCTCATCCAGTTCAATCAGCAGAGTTATTTGTCTTTGCATTGATTTACCAGACTTTTTAGCAACTTGTACAACTAGCCCCTCAGTGTGACACAGTTAGTCCTGCCTGTGGGATAATTTGTCATGTGTTTCTCAATCTGCTTTCAGCTGAGCTCTTCATAAACGGTAGATACTAGAAACAAAGTTTAAGGTTTCATTTTTTTTATATAAAAACAATAAGAATCTTACTCAAATATATTTATATTATTTAGCAAAAAACAAAATGCTTTTTCCCCCTAGTAAACAGACGAAACTACTAACACAAGACACGATGGCTGACCACTATAGACAAATAGCCATGTTCAGTGGAGTTCAATGGCATGGCCTTCTTTCTGCTGAGCTGTAACTGCCCCCTGGTGTTTAACTGCAGTAGTGCACCTTCCTGGCTAATGAATAAACAACAATAAATAATATTCAGTCTTATCTTTTTATTTCAGTTGATTTCAAATATTATAAGCAGGTGATGGTTAATATCAATCTGGGTTATAAAAGTTATTTCTTAACTACATTTCTTAACCCTGAACAAAATTTTCCAAGGCCTGTCTTTGGCTATGTATATGCTTTTGCATTATAATTAGCCATAGAAAAAAGAAACAGCTCTTTTTCAGCTCACAGACAGTCTAGTTGAGCACTTTCTGAAAAGTGATCTAAAATGACAGCATTTGAATTACTTGTACATGCAAAACATTAAAAAATTCAGGAGGTGCTCAGTGCATTTCTGATCCAAAAGTGACCAAATTCATAAAGAGATTCTTCATGATGAGATTCATAATTCTGTTGTCATTTACACATGATATGATGACATATCTGAGTGACCTAGGGTTTCCTAAAAATAACAACAGCATGGCATAAGGAAGGTGTGACTGTTTTTTGTACATACTTAATATGGCCTATAGGGTTCACTGGGTTAAATGCTTTTCTGTCTTGTTTTTTCAATGACTTTGAGCTGATATCAGAAAAATTATGTAATAATACTGTATTTTGTTGTTCACCCTTTCAGGCACGAGTTTGACGTGCAGCACTTTAAAGTGATGCGGGATCCGAAGGGACAGTATTTCCTGTGGAATGAGAAATTCACTTCTCTGAATAAATTAGTGGACTATTACACACTCAATTCCATCTCCAAGCAGAGCTGTGTCCGCCTCCTCATAGAACAGCAGGTGAGTCAATAGCAGAGTAGCTGAATAGCTGGACAATAGCAGAGACACTGTACCCTTTATCTGGAAAGACACACAGTATCAGAGAGGCTGTAAACCATGGACACTCAGCACTTAGATGAGTTGTTTTTTAATGTTTTATTTTAATTCAATTTGTTTAATGTTGCATAGTTACCTGAATATGATGCAACATAATGAACACAGATGTTTGAACACTCCTGGTCAGTTTACATGTGTATTTAGAGCGCTTGAAAAGGCGCTCTATTGTTATCTCTCATACTTCTTATTCTTCTTCCACACTTTTCTGCGATTAATACAGCCTGAACTGCTTCACATACAGACTCCGTTCAAACTGTGTTTAGAAGGTCTCAGTGCTGTGACTTGTTATATGTATTTTTGGAGTTGGTTGGATTAGTAGTCCTTAATAAAATTAAGTTTAAATATTAAAAACCTCCCATAAGAATGAATGGCGGAATGCTCAGAACTTCAAATTCTGACATCGATGACGTCACAGCAGGCCACTCAGTCTCACAGACACAGCTGATCACGCAGGGAATCTGCTTTAAAATCCTTAAACTTTCACCTAGAAACTCAATTTCAGAAAGAAACTTGTCCTTTCTGAAACCTCAAAACATCTCATCATTTTCTCAATTAGCTTTAGAGTTATGAACATTTGTTTGGCACTAGGCACAGAAAACTGCCCCATTCACTCCCATGTAAATTTCTCAAAATCAGCATCTGCTTATTTCAAGATTTTCTCTGTGTTTAACTCGTCATAACTCAGACATTTTCTTCTCAATACACACAACACTACACCAAAATAATCATCAAGGCGTCTTACCTCACACCATCTATGTGCTTAAGCGATAGAGTATACATTTCCCGAGTTATGACTGCTTGTTCAGAGGGTGCAAATCGGACTCAAACAAGGCTTCTCCACTAAGAGCTGCATAATAACAGAGTGACAGTTCATTTGAATGACTCCCCCCCCCCCCAAACACATACATTTCTCCTTCTCACGTACATTACACAGATAAACACCACCACACAGACACACACAGACAGACACATTCCTAAAGAGGTGTTGTTCATTTATACAGAAACACACACAAACACACACACACTTGCAGCTCTTTTCAAGCACTCTTGCAGTTCCTTCAGGAAATGCACATCTAGTTATTAATACATATATAGATATGACCTTTAAAATGGTATAAAAAAAGTATATATATATATATATATATACATATATATATGTGTGTGTGTGTGTGTGTGTGTGTGTGTGTGTATATATATATATATATATATATATATATATATATGTGTATATATGTACATATACACACACACACACACACACACACATATATATGTATATGTGTCATTGCTTTTGCAAAGGCCATATTTTATGTTTTATTTTTCCCAGTATGTTAAGTTCAGTGAATAAACTGAAACTATTCTGAAGTGTGTCCTCTGTAGATGATTTGTTCAGTAAAACATGTCATTTGATGAGGCATGCCCAAACTTTGTACAAACACAAAGGTGGTGTAGGTTTAATATGAAATTAAGTATAGAATCTGCACTTTCCCTGCTTTTAATCTTTTTCCAAACAGATAAACACTACTGTACTTCTCTCTCTGTGTCTTCCAGAACCCATTAGATGTTACTCAAGAATCCAGACCATCTCCTCGGGTGCTGACACTTCTCTTGCCTTTAAATGACCTAAAACATACCTAGAACCTAACGTTTAAAGTGATGGCTGAACTCATCTCTTTGCCCTTATGCTAATGTAGTGTTGTTGCAAAACTAAAGATTTAATGTAACAGTTTGACATATCACAAATGAGTTCATTTATGTTGTCTGACTTAATATTTAAACACTGTTAAAATGTCAAAGCATACCATGCAGTCCATGTAGGAAAACTATGCTGCAAAAAAAAGCCTGTTTTGAATTCAGTCTTTTTTGTGATGTCAGAAAAAACAGCACATTTACATATTCAGTCTACAGCAGTAGTGGCCCACCCATTCACAGTGAAGTTATAAAGAGTGTTTCAGCCCTGACTGCTTTTTGAAGGAAGAACTACACTGGGCAACCAATCAGAACATTATTGATATATACCAGTCTTAAAGGTACAGTTACCAAAGATTTAATTCCCAGGGATAAAGATTTATCATAGATCTATACTCAAATTATAGCAATAGGGTCTGGCTGCAGATATGCCCTCTCAGCCAGATGCACTCTCAGCCCCAGTGACATCACGTGCACATGCACTCTGTGCCACAATGGCAGAAACGGCCCAACAACACAGTAACTTTTGGTCACTGCTGCTTAGTGATATCATTACTTAATTTTTCATTCATAACACAGCTAGGGAGTTACATTTAATGTACCTCCCTGCTGAAAAAAATTATAGAACCCATTAAAAGTGTCTGTTGGTTCCTGGTGGTTTTCAGTAGTCACTAATGGTATTCTGTGTTTTCCTGATGGGTTGATATCGCAGTGTAAAGGATTCTGATATTTTAAACAGGTGCTTTGGGACTGCTTCCACATACATTTAATTGTTTCCTAATGGCCTCTAATAGCCGCATTTGAGGCAGTCCCTGTTAGGAAGCAAAACCATCAGGTCTGCTTGGTGCTCTCTACATTGTCACATCATTGAAATGTAATTCCTCAGAAAGTTATCACAACGTTGTCTGACAACATCCTAGGTTGTGGCAACATTGACAAGACAGCAAAAGTAATTGGTACCATGTTGACTGTATGTTGTCACAACCTCCGAGAATCCTTAATGAGTTCTACTTTAATCAGTATTACAGTTTTTGATACCTGGCTCTGATCATGTTCAGCATGGCTTTCATGAGTTTCAGCAGTAGCTTTTGTTTTTTATGCGAGAAAACCAGACATTCATGTCTTATTGTCTGGGTAGGTTTTATTTTTACAGTGTCCACATTTAACTCTCTTATTGTCAGTTGATCCCAGCTAGAAAAATATGAGAGAAATGCAGGATGTGGACCCTATAACTCTCTCTCTCTCTCTCTCTCTCTCTCATTTCTAGCCCAGGTTAGAAGTCCCTAACAGAGGCATTTCAGATGCTAGAACATTTCCTCAGGTACTACCACAGCCTTTACTCAGACAGGTTATACATACAAGTTATAAATAATGAATATCAAATAACATCAAGCTTAAGCAATAATTGGTGGTGAGAGTGTAACATTATGAAAAGAAATTCTAGGGAATTAAGTGCTTAACCCCTTAAAATCCCTGGCTTAGCGCATCCTAATGTATTATTCAGTGACTACAGGGACTCCAATGCAGGTAGAAAGAATACAAGACAAATGCAGGATGTGGACCCTATAACTCTCTCTCTCTCTCTCTCTCTCTCTCTCAATTCTAGCCCAGGTTAGAAGTCCCTAACAGAGGCATCTCAGATGCTAGGACGTTTCCTCAGGTACTACCACAGCCTTTACTCAGACAGGTTATACATACAAGTTATAAATAATGAATATCAAATTACATCAAGCTTAAGCAATAATTGGTGGTGAGAGTGTAACATTATGAAAAGAAATTCTGGGGAATTAAGTGCTTAACCCCTTAAAATCCCTGGCTTAGCGCATCCTAATGTATTATTCAGTGACTACAGGGACTCCAATGCAGGTAGAAAGAATACAAGACAAATGCAGGATGTGGACCCTATAACTCTCTCTCTCTCTCTCTCTCTCTCTCTCTCTCTCATTTCTAGCCCAGGTTAGAAGTCCCTAACAGAGGCATCTCAGATTCTAGGACGTTTCCTCAGGTACTACCACAGCCTTTACTCAGACAGGTTATACATACAAGTTATAAATAATGAATATCAAATTACATCAAGCTTAAGCAATAATTGGTGGTGAGAGTATAACATTATGAAAAGAAATTCTGGGGAATTAAGTGGTTAACCCCTTAAAATCCCTGGCTTAGCGCATACTAATATATTATTCAGTGACTACAGGGACTCCAATGCAGGTAGAAAGAATACAAGACAAATGCAGGATGTGGACCCTTTAACTCTCTCTCTCTCTCTCTCTCTCTCTCATTTCTAGCCCAGGTTAGAAGTCCCTAACAGAGGCATTTCAGATGCTAGGACATTTCCTCAGGTACTACCACTGCTTTAATCTTGTGTGCTCATTGTTTCATTAAGCTACAAGTTATAAATCAAATTACAGCAAGCTTAAACAATAATTGGTGGTGAGAGTGTAACATTATTAAAAGAAATTCTGTGGAATTAAGTGATTAACTCCTTAAAATGCCAGGCTTAGTGCATACTAATTCAGTGACTACAGGGACTCCAATGGAGACCAGGTTCTTAAGCAATAGTGAACTGTGACTCTTAAAGCTCTGACCTCCCCTCCCACATCTAAAAAAAAGCAGCCTAGTTTACTGTGTGCCCTCCTAAAACAAATATATTGTTAACCCCTCAAATATGTCACAGTCCCATGGTCTGTGTGGGGGCAACTGAAAGGTCTTACATTTACTTAACACTTCAGCCAGCTCATGATATTCAAGGGGAATAGAAATGATAGAGCCACTCATAGGACTCTCGACTTATGTGGCCAGGCAGGGAATTGATAAACAGATAAGCAATAATTACTCCATTTTAGGTTTTGAGCCTAACATTTTCTGTGATCTGTGTGACTGATCCCTCTTCCAGTGGGCTTCTATCCACAGCCTTGATGTAAAAAGGGGTGCAGCAAGTTTTCAGATGAATCTGCTGCTATTGAGCCATGATGCGCCATTAAGTTTCCAGCAGCTCCAGAGTCAGTAGATTCACAGTAGGCTGACCCATAAAAGAAGTTGCCTGTTTTCTACAGGAAGCATAATAATCATTTACTTACCTCTGATGTCCCAGCAAACCCAGAACGTACATGGCAGTTAGTGGCCGGCTTGCCCACATTAGAGACACCCATTCTTGCAGTCTCTGCTGCCTCTCTTTGATAGTAAGGCTCTGTGGAATCTCACTCCGCAGATTGTCCTGTGAAATGGACATCTGAATAAACTGGCCAAAGGAGTGTGTTTCCCCATGACATGTTAGTTCTGCTTGTACATCATGCCATAGCTCTCTGCTGCACATTGTTAGTAGAGCTGGTTCGCTCCAACCACTTCCTGCTGTTTGGGTATGGAACTTAAGAGCACACTCTACAACAGTCCTTGACACTTGCCATAGATTAAAGATAATTGATCCCACATCCCTCCCAGCAGCAGGGTGATCGAAAATAATTTTGAAATCACATAAGACCTTAAAACTTTACTTTTAGTTGTTCATAATGAAGTGGCCCACTCCTTAGCTTTCCCTGTCAGTAAGGACAGTACAAGATGTACTTGATGGATTGTTGATTTCGGTCTGAAACTGAGGAGAGTGGTTAATGTAAAATGTGCACTACATGAAAAACCTTTTGCATTGTCCTAGAGAACCATTGTGTCTCTCCGGAATAATGACTAGAACAGGAATGTGGGGCCATATTACAGAAACATTTGTCTTAATTTAAGATCAAACAGGTCAAGATACTAATTTTTACAAATTCATATTACAGAAGCAAATCTTATCTTAATTTAGGAATCTGATCTCATCTCATGGCATCTTAACTTATATCTGCAGCCTGTCACTGAACAAAACAATAGAAACAGACAGTTGAAACAGAATGTTAAGACCATCTGGGGTTTATTGTGAAGTTAGGACAGAATTTAGGAGACTGAGTCTAGTTAGGATGTTTCTGTAATACTGTTTTCTTATCGGGTGGCACGGTGGGTAGTGTTGTCGCCTCACAGCAAGAAGGGCCTGGGTTTGATTTCCCGGCTAGGTGACCACGGTCCTTTCTGTGTGGAGTTTGCATGTGTCTGCATGGGTTACCTCCCACAGTCCAAAGACAAGCAGTCAGGCCAATTGGGCATGGTAAATTGCCCTTATTCTACATATTCTCATTTTTCCGTTCTATTAATGACAGTAAATCCATTAAGCTTAACTGGATGTACAAGTACAAACCAAAGTTCTTGATGCCTTTTTATGGAGCACAGCAAGTTAAACCAGCAAAAAGATCCATGAGAACGGCTGCCTTAAATGTTCTAAATAGGCTACATGCTTTATATGTTAAGAGTGTAGGGGTTAAGTGGAGGTACAGGTGGTGAAAGTGTTTTCATCTGTGCAGGAGAGAGGAGAGAGGATAGAGAGTCAGAGTAGATCAGCAGGCCCACGGTGCCCCCCTCCCCGCCCTGCAGAGACCCTACCACCTCCACAGGTAACAACAAACACACACCTACACACATCAAACACCCTCTACACAACCACTTCTTACAAAAGGTGCTTAATAACAAGATTACGCACCTGCAGCTTCAGAAACACACCCACTCAATCTCTCCATCTCTGTTTTGTGACAAATTTTTACAATCTGAAGCATTTTTCCGGGTTTATATTTGTTCATATGACACATTAGGCCTTCTGAGAGAGGATGCTTGGGTGTATTTATCTATTTACCACAGGAATCAGACAATTTTCTGTGGGACATGATACAATCTTCACTCTTTAGTTTCAACCAGAAAAAAATTAATTATAAAAATAAAGCTATTACAATAATACTTGCAGAGTTTAAATACAGCATGCATGATTACTATTACAGACATGTTGTCACGATTGGCCCCTCCCAGTCCTGTCCATGTGTTTTGGTTTAACCCATGTGAGTTTGTTTTGGTCCAGCCCCATCGTTTCCTGACTCCACCCCTGATTGTTTCCACCTGTCCCTCATCAGCCCTGTTGTATTTAAGCCCTGTGTTTGCCCATTGTGTATGCTGGTCTTTGTTATCTGCTGTGGTGTTTGTACTGTTTGTATGTTGGATTCTGGTTTGATTCTGGTTTTCCCCCTCCATCAATCCTTGTTGGCTGTATGATCCTGGACCGTTTGGACTATGACCCTGGATTTGCCTATAATAAATCTTGCTTATCTCTGCATATGCGTCCGCCTCCTTGCTCCCCGTTACACATGTGTTTATATGTTCCCAGAAATCAGAAATTCAGCGAAGGCCTTAAAGGCCCTGAGGGGCCTTCTGTGTGTGTAAATATTTACAATAGTAAATATAGTTTGGGCACCCCGATCAAATTCCCTGTATTGTTGATTTTCTAAGTGACAAAGGTATGTAAGTGTGTACAATAAGAAGATCTACTCTTAACCCAAAACCCAATAGTTACCTAAAAATAAAAGTTCTCGCCCTTTCAGTTAAAAAAAATAAATACAACTTTCATGTTAGTCCTGAAAATGTATAACAGTAAACACAAACACATAAAATCCTCTTGTACAAGGGTGGAAAAACTAGTCAGTCAGAAGAAGCACATTCAACCACACTAAAAATGTACAATAAGGGTGTCTGTAGCCAAAACACTAACATGTAATGTGTGTTGTTGTTTGTGCAGCCATCACTGACGCAGGTCAGAGCTCTGTACAACTTCACTGCAGAGGAAAAGGATGAGCTGGACTTCAACGCAGGCGACATTATAGAGGTCCTGGAGCAATTGGACTCCTCCTGGTGGATGGGTCAAATACGAGGCAAAACTGGACTCTTCCCCTGCAGCTACACCACTGCTTTATAAACATATACAGCAAAAATAACCACATAGTGTTCACCTGGACTCTGAAAGCTGCAGAAATGCCACAATGCTGACTTTAGTGAGATATTCTACTTCTGTCAAACTACAGCTGTCTCATAACATTAATGCAATACAACAATATGCACTGTACAAAATTATTTGGATTGTTTCAAAAGTTTCAATTTACTGAGCAATAATAAAAATACAGGTTATTATGTTATCCTAGCAACACTGTTGAGTCCAGTCGTGACCAAAGAGGATAACATACCATCAAAATAATTTTTGCTGAGCCATCTACAAGATGCACTTTTTTGCAAGGACTTTGTGTTATCTATGATGCCTTCCAAATAAACAATCTGATCAATCTTTGCATTCTAAAAGTCACTGTGTTTCAAAGAATGCCAAAGTACAATATAAAAAATTCTGAAATTACAGTAGTTAACTGGTTGCAGTTTCTTTAGTGCTGTGCTGTTTATTTACAATACTAATACAGCAAGTCACAATTAAAGTGGCTTTCTAAATCTGATCTAAATATACAGACTATTACTGTATTTTTAATAGACACTGCTGTTTTCACCATATTTATTTAATCACAGCATAACTGCATCATACTCTACTAAGCAATTGCTAGGCAATTATTATGGTGTCATAGGTGGTTGCCAAGCATTTGCTAGGTGGTTGCTATGGTGTCCTAGGTGGTGGCTGAGAAGCTGCTATGCGGTTGTTATGCTGTCCTAAGTAGTTCCTAAGCAGGTGCTGGGTGATTGCTAAGATGGCCCAAGTGGTTGCTAAGCAGCTGTTAGGTGGGTGCAAGTGCTTAGCAACCACCTAGACCACCATAGCAACTGCTGGGAAACTGTTTTGAAACAACTTCGGCCTCTATAGCAACCTCGTAGCAACTTCTTAGCAGGTACCTACAACACTACAGTAAGTGCCTAGCAAGCTGCTAAGCAACCACCTGCAACACACCATAGCAACCTCCTAGCAAGCTGCCTAACAATTGCTTAGCAACCACCTACAACAGCATAGCATGTGCCTAGCAAGTTGCTAAGCAACCTTCTATTCCTACTTTCATAATATACTATAATAACATTCTACAATATATTAATTTAGATACCTCACTGTTGACAAAAGGTCCAGGAAAAGCCATGTGCTCTTGAATTTAAGCTAAATTGAATAAGTCAGTGTCAGTTGACATAGTTCTTAAACGTCAGCTTGGTGCTGAGGATTAAGATTAGATTAAGAGACCCTTAGTAGTCCCATAATGGGGAAATTTCACCTCAGTAATCTAACCCATCTGTGCAGTGATACCACATACACACTAGTAAAGACACACACTAGGGGGCAGTGAGCACAATTGCCCGGAGCGGTGGGCAGCCTTTTCCGCACTGCCAGGGGAGCAGTTGGGGGTTAGGTGCCTTGCCCAAGGACACCTCAGTCACAGACTGTCTGCTCAGAGGATTGAACCGGCAAGGAGTTGCACTGTTCCTGGAGGTACAGTAATACAAGATCAATGCATGGAGCGGACAGAGCAAGCTCCTCTTCCATCTCGGTGCTCTAAAAATCTGTTTAATATATAGTCCTCATATAAAGGACGTATCAGATATTTAACTGATAAGAACAATTAGTACACTTGATCTTAGCCAAAAGGTAGAGATGTGATGGCCATCAGCTCAGCTTTGCCCATCGTTTCCTGTGAAAATTTGCCCTGTCCCACCATGAAGATTACATCTGATGGCTGATACACTCAAACCTAATGTACAAAAGGGAGTCCAAGGAAAGAATCTGGAAAGAGAAACGGTAAAACTGCAGCGTACAAAACAAAGAACATTGCTGCTGTTGGAACAGAACCTTGTATCTCCATTTTAGCCATTTTTCAGTTTTTGACATTAGTTTGAAAATGCCTTTTGTCCTTTGTGTGTAAATATCCTGATGAATGGACCATAAGAAACGGCCCAAAATGACCTGGAAAAAAAGTTTGGTTCCATTGAAGTACATTAAAAGTAAAGTAGGTTTTTTCCTTCTCCTGTGAAGTTGCCACTTTGGTTTGGTGAGTTTTGCTTAAACAACAGCGATAGATAGATGATAGGTGGTTGGTATAGTGTAGTGGTTAACGCCTTCTACGCTGTAGACTAGGGTTCAATCCCCCACCTGGGTAAGCACCCTACACTAAACCAATAAGAGTCCTTGGGCAAGATTCCTAACACCACCTTCGCCTACTTGTGTAAAATGATCAAATTGTAAGTCGCTCTGGATAAGAGCGTCAGCCAAATGGCGTAAATGTAAATTATATGTCGTTAAAATGTGTTACAAGCTTCAAAAGTGCATGTTTAAGCTAGCATGTGAGCCGGAACTATTACCTCAGAATTTCCATAGTATATGTATTATTCATAATAGTATTGCAATCTTGTTTAAGCATAGTTTTGACACAAGGTTTTCGCCTCAAACACCAGCACTGCAGAGAAATCTGAGGACTCCGAATGACTTTGCGTGATAATGACTGAACTACACAAAGAAATGAAAATAGGTGAAGATCCTCTTTAAGGCAGGTGTGTCGGACAACAAGTAAACACTGGTGCTGCGTTTCTGGCGAACTGTGGCACCCTCAGGTAGGAGGAAGGGAGCCAATGAGCTTGGGTTGATTTGCATGATGATCAGACTCCGCCCACCGCTGCTTCAACTCTGCCCTACCTGAAGGATTCGCTCAGGTGAGCTCAGACGGCCTGGACTCCTTCAGCGCGAGCGCCTGTACCGGACGTGTGCCGGTACCCGTGACCCGCGAGCCATGGCCGAGTCCCAGCTCGCGTGCATGGAAGATGGCCAAATAACCCAGACGATCCCCGAAACCAAGCCCGAGTTTTACTACAGCGAGCAGCAGCGCGCGGCCCTGGAGACTCTGCTGCGGGACGGAGACGGAGCCTTTAAGACGCGCCTGGACCAGGACAAGGCCAAGGATTTCCTGTCCGCTCGCGAGATTAAAGTGATCAGAAACTCGCTCGTGCAGTTCAAAACGAGCGAGGAGGAGGAGAACGAGCAGCGCGCGCAGGGTCGCTCTGCGGACTCTTCCTCTATGCGCTCCACTTACTGGCCCCAGATGTCGGACACCGAGGTCCCGCCGCTGGACATCGGCTGGCCGCACGGTGGCTTTTTCAGGGGGGTCACGCGCGTCGCGGTCCACACGCACCCGCCCAAAGAAAACGGGCCACACCTTAAAGAGGTCGTGAGGAGGCTGATCCAAGAGGCCAGCAAGGTGAGCAATGACCACAGTAATAACAACAACAACAACAACAACAACAACACAGTAATAATCACAGTTATAACCATAGTAATAAGTACAATAATAACTATAGTGATAATCACAGTAACCATCACAGTTATAACCACAGTAATAATCAAAGTTATAATAACAACACAGTAATAATCACAGTTTTAATAACATTTATGGCATTTGGCTGACGCTCTTATCCAGAGTGACTTACAATTTGATCATTTTTACACACGTAGGCCAAGGTGGTGTTAGGAGTCTTGCCCAAGGACTCTTATTGGTATAGTGTAGGGTGTTTGCCCTGGTGGGGATTGAACCCCAGTCTACAGTATAGAAGGCAGAGGTGTTAACCACTACACTAACCAACCACAGTAATCACAGTAACCATCACAGTTATAACCACAGTAATAACCACAATAATAAATCACAGCAATGAACACAGTAATAATCACAATTATGACCAGTCACAATCACATGATGACTATAGTGATGGTCACAGTAACAATCACAATTCTAACCACAACAATAACTATTGTAATAGTCACAGCAATGGCCACAGTAATAATCACAATTATGACCACAGTGACAATCACAATACTAACTAGAGTGATATTCACAGTAACAATCACAATAATAACCACTGTAATAATGATAGGACATAACTACAGGTAAGGTACTGTAACACTAAAGGTTCTGCTTCTGGTATGAATAATAATAATAATAATAATAATAATAATAATAATAATAATAATACATCCCCTGGTCAATTACCATATTTTGTTAATTTTCCAAATGTAAAGAAATGATCACATCCTTTATGAAGGAAACACTTCTGAACATTTTAACACAGTTACTGTTTGATTAATTTAATATATTGGGTAATATAAATGCATTGTTTACTGTATAAGGAAATCAACTTATTATTATTATTTTTTTTATTTTTTTATTTTTTTTGTTGCAATTGAACCATTTCAGTTGTACAATTTTACAATGGCAAGTGTTACTTTCACCTTTATAAAACTGTAATATCTTGTCAGAATATTCTAAATTATGCTGAGTCGTGATCTTGGTGCTGTAGGGTTGAACCTGTTGCTGGTGAGCCTTTATACACTCTCATGCAGGTTTGATGATAAGGGAAGATGTGTGTGAATGTGCTGAGCTGAAGAGCCTTGATTTCCAGGCTGAAACACAAGAAGTTAAGCCGACAAACACAGACTTGTATCCACATGAACTCCAGTGCAGTTTGGCACTGAACTGCTTCAGGGCATCATCTTCTCTCACCTCAATAACACCCCTAAAGTGGATAAACACATGCAGCAGCAACCAGCACAAGAGGATTAAGTCAACAGAGAGGAATGTGAAAAAGGGATTGTGATCAGTTCCACTGAAATTCACTGTTTAAATTCACTAGTACATTGGATTTTGGGTGTGAAAGTGGAATAGGCCTACACTCATTGTGTAGACCTGCTGTTCACTGGAACTCTGCTCATTCAGGCTTTGTTTTAGCAGCAGTAATAATCTCACTAATCTGTCATCAGCAGGGGTATTATAGCATTTAGATCAGTGTTTCTTAGTCATGGTCTTGCACTTCAGGGCTTTGTGTCTACCTACTCTGACACACCCATGTAGGGTTTGGAAATATGCAGATGAGTCATGTTGGTGTTTTTGTATGGTAAATATTAACATGTGGTGATGAAAACCAGCTAAAGCTTATAGGCACGTATAGATCACAGATAAATTAACAAATAAAGAAAATAAATAAAATTCTATATTAAAAGGCCTGTACAGGGGATGCACTCAGGGTTACATTTTGAAGCAGACAGTCTGTTTTTGATCTCCACTGTCCAGTATCATTGGTACCATTATTAAAATGTTCAGTCAACTTTTACTCAAAATATATTCCATGTATTGAAGATGATAACATGCCATTCTAGCCTTGTCATTGCATCTCTTTCTCTCTCTCTCTCTTGCACTTTCACTTGCTCACACACATATATGGGCATGTATTCATGAGGGTTTTCAATATTGGGTGAGTTCTGAAACCGTATTGCATGTCAAATTAGTTCACCACCAGTAGTGCCATTGTTATATTAAACATATTGTTCAGCATAGTCTGTGGATGAGACACAAAGTCTACCTTATGGTGGGTTTTAGAATAAAAAGGAAAATGGAACATATTTTCCTAAATTAATTTCAAAAAGTAATTAAATATGCAGCACTTCGGGGACAGTCATGGGCTGGAGGTTAGGGAACAGTATGTGACTGAAGTACCCTTGAGCAAGGCACCTAACCCCCAACTTAAACATAACTAACGATTTCAAATGTAACTAAAGTCAAAAGAACACAAAAGATAAGATAAGATAATCCTTTATTAGTCCCACAGCGGGGAAATTCACAACTCAAAAGTACATATTGCTACTCTAACTCCCTTCCTTAAAACAGGAGAAAAGGCAACCAAAAACAAAATGCCACCCATGCCCTACTTTTACAATGTTCACACGAGTTTCACAAAATCTAACAAAACCTTCACAAACTTTCAAACTTTACGCACAAAGTGAAGTGATAGAGTGCCATGAAGAGTGACAGATTGGTCTGAACAGGTGTTCTTCCAGGTCTTGTCAAAGGGGAAAGAGCCCTTAACGTTTCCCGAGACGGTGGCTCGGCAACCTCTTATATCTTTGTGCGCCCCAGAGTGGCCAACCATGTACCTGCACATAATACAGCAATGGAAAAACACACAACATAGCCACAAACAGATACAAAGAAGGGAAATTATGACTGGGGGTCGTAACAATATCCCAAATTTTCTTGTATTTCATAACAAAATATGAAGTTTATATACAGGCTGCCATGTATTGTGCCTCTTTAAAAAAGCAGTAAAGGCAAAACATGGCCTGTAACTTTGGGCGAGTGGGTGGGGCTAAAGAGCTGTAGGCCAATCAGGCGAGGTACCATGAGCAGTTGATTTTTGTGATATCACAATTCGAATAGCTTCGTATCAAATAACTTAGTGAAACTTTCACAATGTTTATAGGTTACAGACCCTTAAGAATGATCTGATGATCTATCTACTTTTTCCTCCTGCCTGCTGCAATATCATTAATGATGTCTGATTCTCAGAGGTGTTTCTTTTATTTTAGCTTGGTTAAGGAAGCTCATTGTTTTTCAGTAGACACTTTTGAAAGACTTGCTGTTTGTCAATATTGCTAAGTGCTAGTCTTTTTTGTTTTTACTTTATTTTACACTGTATTCGCCCATGTGTCTGGTTACTGAGAAGTGTTGTGTGGCCGCAATAATGATTTTATTTTGAATTTCAGTGAAACTGTTTCAGTCTGATAAGCTAACCCTGTCGTGAAGACACTTTGTGGATTGCATTGATTTCATTGGTTGATTGCACAAATGCGCGAGGTGCAAAATGTGTGTAAAAATTAGTGCTTGGAAAACATCTCAAATTTGGCTTTGAAAACCTGCTCTTTAGTTCGTAAATGTCAGTTTGAACCTATTTTTAGTGTATGTCACTGTTTTGAGTCAGTAGTACTTGGTTCATTTAAGGCAATTAGTTGCCACAAAAATTTTTAAGTAGTCACTCAAGTAATTGAGTGTTGTAAGTCTTTTCCTTTGAGTTGTAATTACTTTCAGTATTTAATCACACTGAAATTATGGGTAAGTAAGAAGAACTTGTACAAAATAAGTTGTCAACATTAAATATTTCGTTAAAATACTTAAAACTTGACTTATTTGTACTTAATTGTACTGCGTAAGAGAAACATATGGAATAGATCCATATTTTCAGTAGTACACACTTGAAATAAATGATTGTGTGTAACTTAAAAACTCAAAGTTGTGCATTCTTCTGACATTTGAGTTTATAGACTTAAAAATACTGATTCCCTTCTTTTTTTAAATTGGGTTTACAGTGTACTACATGAAACTTCCTTATATCAAATAATCAATAGTGCAAAATTTCAGCAAATTCCATATTTGTGTTTATAAGTGGAAAAGGAGCGGTCACTTCACAGCAAGAAGGGCCCGGGGTCTTTTTTGTATGGAGCTTGCAAGCTCTCCCTGTGTCTGTGTGGGTCTCCTCCCAGTTCGAAGACAAGTGTTTAGGTCAATTGGAGATGCTTAATAGCCCCTTGGTATGAATGTGTGTGTGTGAATCTATATGTCTGTGTATCTTCCCTGTGATGGACTCGTGACCTTTCCAGGGTGTATCCTACTTCCCGCCCTATGAACGTTGTCATAGGCTCCAGCACCCACTGTGACCCAGAAGGAGAAATGGTTTAGAAGATAGATGGATGGACAGCTCACTATGTAATTAAATGTAGTTGTATCTATAAAAGAGGAGTGTTGCAAAATGAAAGTAATAAGTCTCAGTTTAGGGTTAGAATGAGTGCAGTGAGTAGTTTGAGCACTAACACATCTGAATCAGTCTAATTACGGGCTTTTTGAACAGGCCTATGGCTCAAACAATGTTCTACACTGTATAAGTCTGATAAATATCTATTCCATCCAAAGCCACCACGGCAGTAGTTTGTTTGAGTTATGTCCATAGTAACGTTTAAAGATTCCTGTTTTGTTCTTAGGAAACTGATTGCCGTAGGCATTGCAGGGATGATTCATTAAGACATATAAATAAGTTAGGAGCATGTGACGTGCTCTGCCCTGAAAACCCCTGATTGTTCTTTAGTCAGTCAATCAGAATGAGGAAGCATAGCTTTCACTAAACTCATAAGTACCCATCATTTAAAGAAAACTTTCCCAGCTTTAGTCACAATCCCAAGATCTCCCCTGTTCAGTTAACACATCCTCTGCCGGATACAACACGGAAATGACACTTTTCTATAAATTTCAGTGCACAGTTTTTACTCATTTGAGTTTAATATTTTGGGAAAAATAATGATAAAATATTAAATGTGCCACAACATCTGCACAAACTGTATTTCATGCTTTATTGTGCTTTTTTTCAATATGTTAATTTAATAATTTAACACTAATTGTGCAATAAACTGGACAAAATGTTGAGAATATATTAACTTATTTTAATGTAAAAAAAAAAAAAATCACCAACATGTGTAATTTGTCTAGGGGTGCATAAACTTTTGCATGCAACTGTATAATAATACTCAAAAAATAAAACTCAATTAGCGCCTGAGGTTGTAGTCAATTAAATCTAGGTTAAATATTAAAATAAATCATGATTGTTGCCATATGGCAACACCATGTAACAATGGAACTGTTATCTAGAATGTATACAATGCAATGCATGCAGTACAAACATGCATATTTTTATCAGTATGTTAATCTACCTTTTTATATTATCTTTAAAAATGTTTGCATATTTGGCTGTTATGCACTTATTTTTCATTTCTGGATGATGAATGTGTCCTACAACTACTGTAGCAACTATTTGAATGTGCCTTATAGTGTTTTTTTCTCATTAGAACTGCATTATGGACTGCAGTTCCATTTCAATGAATGTTGCCATTAGGCAACAAAATGCAAAGTACTCATCAAAAAGCTCTACACAAACTGGTAGATTACATTTTCATTTCTTTTTTGCTGTATTTTGTTATATTTTGTTTTTTACTTGGATGAGATAGAGGGCAGAAATGAGGTCACAGGTCTCTAGCAAACCTAATGTACACATTTAAGTGCTAAACAGCACTAAATCATTATTTTAACATAGATTAATTCACTGGTATTGCTGCATCAACACATTAGCAACTCAGCAACACCATTACTCAAACATATCCAGATGCCAGTGGCTGGTGTTTGGCCTTTAAAACCATATAACCTCACTTTCTTTTCCTTTCCATTTCTATGATCTTATCTAAAACCTGACTCATAATGCTACTGCAGCCCAAACTTCTGTTACTCAAACTAACCTCAGGCACCAGTCATTGGTCTCAAAACTGGTTTCAAAGCAGGATCTCAAGTGCAACTTGAACCTCAAGCAGGATTCTAATGTGCTGCAATACCTTTCATAGTTTTTCTTTCTTTTTGAAAAGCCACAAGGAGGAATTTGTGGTTGGAGGTAAATGTATGGGTGTTGTACAGCATGTCATTGTGAAACGGAAATTTACAGCAACAGAAACAAGAGCCAGTTTCTAATTTGTGCTAGTTCTCAGTAGCTGTAATTACTTTCACTTAAAATGAACACTTTCAATTTTGGTATTAGAAAAAGAGAAATAATGAAATAGTATAATATAATAAATAAATAAATAAACAGGAGTAAAAAGCAGCAAGTCAAAAAATGTTGTAGTACCAAAATAGAGTTTCCTATAGATCTGCAGTGGACCTTCTTAATACATACAGCATCCACCAGTATAGAAGCTTGTTAGGATCCTTTTGGTCTAAAATAGAACAGTAAAGCTCCAAAGTGAGAAATGTGAGCAACTGTTAAAAGCAGGAATTATTCACTAAATGTCAAAGTACATTTAACAGTGAGTAAATTACTTTTCTTACAAACATATGTGCAAGTAAAAAAGTAAAAATGCATTATTAACATTTGAACTTTCTCAGAAAGGCTCTGTGCATCTCAAAAAAGGAACTTATTTTTTCAAAAATATTGACTTAATATGGCAAAAATACTACATGCTTAATGTTTTCTCAAGGGCTCTTTGGAAAAGACAATGGCTCTATATTAATGTGAAATTGTTCTTCTGCCTTGAATTTGAGCCAGCATATACTTGGGCAGTAAATCCCTGGGAAACCACCTCTCACATTAATAGGTTTGTGTTAATTGGACCATTAATGTTTCCCTTATGAGTCAGCATTGTGGCAGCAATAAAATGGTCCACCAGTTAGGTAGCATTAACTTGTGGTTCTTTCCAGCCCATCAGGTGTTTCCAGGTGTTTCCTGTCCAACTAGGTTATATTCACCACATTCAAATGGAACATTTTAACTAACTGAGTTTTGATGTGTGAACAGAATCAAATTTGCTCCATACAGCACTTAGCATGCTGCTTAATCCTACATCCCATAAAACCAATAGGTGTGTTTTGCTGAACTACATTTCACTGTGACAACATTCAATTGCTGCGCAAACAGAGAAAGCCAAACAATGAGATTGTACTTGATCTTTCTTTAACTTTTTTCCATTGCTGTGTGTCTTTTACTATACCTTTTTATAAAAAACAAATTAAATATGCACAACAAAAATACATATAGGTACATATCTTGCCCATGTTTAATGGCTTAAAAAGAATGAGGAAGCACAGTGATGAAGAACCTGTTTGACAGCCATGAATAGATCCATTTTTAACCACCTGCCATATGAAGTCATTGACTTTTCCCACTTTCTCTCAGCAGATATGAATATAGATACTGTATCTCTAACCTAAATTCTTATCAAACAGAACAAACAGCAATTACCTATAATCTACTGTACATAAGCATGATGCATTATTGATGTAACTCAGAGTTAGTTATGTTTATAATATGTGCTGTTAGACCACCTCATACCACTCAGTGCCTGCTGTCTTGTAAATGCAGCGAATCTGTCTCATATGCCATGTAAATATGTAAATAGATATACTGTTATACTTTATTTTATTTCTTTTATACTTTAACTTGTGTCTAGATTTACTTCTATTTGGTATTTAGCAGAATTAGAAGAACTGGACATCAATTTAAAAAATGCAAGATACAGAGGAAATGGGACTCCTAACATCTGTGCAAGACCTGAAAGACACCAAAACTGTCCATCAGATAAATGAACAGTCATTTATAAAAAAGAAGGAACAAAAAAAGAAGTGGCTATCTCAAAGTCCAGACCACAAAGTCCCCGAATGTGTTTGGGATGATTTGAAGGATGAGAAGCAGAAATACAACTAATTTCTAAGACTTTGGAGGTATGGAAAATTATCCCTGCAGATTCTTTGAATGACTGAAAGGGAGTCTCCTGACAAGTAAATAAATAACCTGTAAAAACAAATGACTCCTTTGGACTGTCTGTAACGGTTATGCAGAGAAAAACAAAATGCAGCCTGCTTTCAGACTAAAAACCCTCCTCTTATCAAGCTTGTTCGGCATATGATCTGAGAGATCAAATGTTAAAATATATATAATTTCTTCTCTGTTTTATACATATTATATATATTTTGCTGTTATTGTTGTTTTCATGAATGAGGCTTTATATGAGCTGTCTTATGTTAAATGTTATGTAAAATGAGGAGGATGTGTTAACACATTGTTGGTTGAAACCAACAAAACATACCATCTATACCGCTGACCCAGGGGCGTCCAAATTATTTCATACAACTGTACACACATGCACTGTATTTCCAAAAGTAGTCACTCACCCATCCAAATCATTAGATTCTGGTATTCCAATCACTTCCATGGCCACAGGTGTATAAAACCAGGCCCCTAGGCCTGCAGACTGCTTCTACAAACATTAGTGAAAGAATGGGTCGCTCTCAGGAGCTCAGTGAATTCCAGCATGGTACCATCTCACCTCACTATTACCCACCTCACTATTAAATATTCCACAGTCAACTGTCAGTGGTATTATAACAAAGTGGAAGCAATTGGGAATGACAGCAACTCAGCCACGAAGTAGTAGGTCAAGTAAAATGACAGAGCGGGGTCAGTGGATGCTGAGGCACATAGTGCGCAGAGGTCACCAACTTTCTGCAGAGTCAATCGTTACAGATTTTCATGTTGCCTTCAGATTAGGTCAAGAACAGCATAGAGAGCTTCATGGGTTCAATGTGTTTCCATGGCTGAGGAGCTGCATCCAAGCCTTACATCACCAAGCACAATACAAAGTGTTGAATGCAGTGGTGTAAAGTGCCGCCACTGGACTGAGCAGTGGAGACATGTTCTCTGGAGTGACTAATCATGCTTCTCCACCTGTCAATCCAAAGGATGACTCTAGGTTTGGCAGTTGTCAGGAGAACAGTAATTGTTTGACTGCATTGTGCCAAGTTTGGTGGAGGGGGGATTATGGTGTGGGGTTGTTTTTCAGGAGTTGGGCTCGGCCCCTTAGTTCTAGTGAAAGGATCAAGCCAACCAAGACATTTTGGACAATTTCATGCTCCAAACTTTGCGGAAACAGTTTGGGGACGGCTCCTTCCTGTTCCAACATGACTGCGCATCAGTGCAAAAAGCAAGGTCCAAAAAAACATAGATGAGCAAGTTGGTGTGGAAGAACTTGACTGGCCTGCACAGAGTCCTGACCTCAACCCGATAGAACACCTTTGGGATGAATTAGAGTGGAGACTGTGAGCCAGGCCTTCTCGTCCAACATCAGTGTCTGACCTCACAATTGCACTTCCAGAAAAATTCATATAATCACACTTTGTGGAAAGCCTTCCCAGAAGAGTTGAAGCTGATATAGATGCAAAGGATGGGCCGACATCATATTAAACCCTATGGATTAAGAATGGGATCTCACTCAATTTCATATGTGTGTGAAGGCAGACAAGTGAATACTTTTGGCAATATAGTGTATGAACACAGAAATCAACTGCATTCTGTATGTCACTGTTGTCAGAAGAAAACCTCATATCTCCAAAATGGTAACTTTACAGGAGAAAGATAAAACCTACATTACTCTTAATGTAAGTCAATGGAAACATATATTTCCATTTAGTTCTGGGCCATTTTGTCTGGTCCAATCATTATGAAATGTACATGAAATAGAAAGGACAACATGCATTTTTAAATGATGTCAAAACCTGGAAAACAACAAAAATAGAGCACAGCATATCACACAGCAATGATTTGTCTGCTGATCACTGACCATTAGGTATGCTCACCCTGTATCTACACTCACTGTCCAATTTGTCAGATTTATTTACTATATAGGTGGACTTCTATACTATATAGGCAGTTCTACAGTTAGAGTTTGTAGCCCATCTGTTTAGAGGACCACCACTGAGCTAATAGGATGTTTTTGTAGTAGTGGATCATTCTCAGCACATCACTGGCTCTGGACAACCTTTATTTTTCCACCTTGCTTAATTGTACACAATTTCTCACGTGTTCCTGATTGGTGAAAAGTTGAGAATATAGCCTTTCAGAAAGCTTAAATGTTCTATTCTCTGTTTGTATTTCTCAGGTTATTGCTATCGTAATGGATCTCCTCACAGATCTCCAAATCCTGCAAGATCTATTCGACGCAGCGTCCAAGCGAAGGGTGCCTGTTTACATCATACTGGACATTCAGGGAGTGCCGTATTTCCTTGACATGTGCAATAGACTGCAGGTCAAATCTCACCACCTACAGGTGAGTAGAACACACACAGATGGGCAGCGAGAGAGACTCACAACTTCCAATGACTGAGTCTTTGAGTTATCGAGTGTTTCTCTTATTGATTAAAGGAAACATGTAGCACATTTCACTGATTTATACTTGTAGTGTATGGTCAGTTATCATAGACAATCATTTCAAGGCATTTTAATTCTACATGCAGAACTGAAAGAAATGAAAACTCATTGACAAAACTCACAATAGAAGCTACTGGGCAGCTGCTGAATACTGCAAATAAATGTTTGAAACATGCATATTTAAGGTCCATTTTAAAACCACAATCAATGCACTTAACAATGGAGGAGACGGGTATGAAAGACTGTCTTAATGTTTTTTTATGCTAAAGCAGCAAAGTAAAACCAGTTCAGTTACTTTTTTTATTAAATGTTATCAGGCTTCCATCACTATGCAGGTAACATGATTTGTTGACTTTTTAAGTGACACACCCTGTACAGACAGCAGACTTGAATATGGCATTTTCTGCAGACTTTACTGCACAATTTATATCTACTTATCCATTGGAGTTTGAGTTTAACATATTGGGAAAAAAAACATCACATTTAAAATGTACCATAACATTTGCACAGACCACATTTTATATTTACACAGGATTCCTGAAACTGTTTTACAAAAACATGTGTCTTACATAAACATTTAGTGGCAACCTAGTTCAAGCTTAGTGCTGGAGGTTGAAGTTGCAACCACAATTTGTCACACCTGTTCCAGGTAATCTACCTCCTTCCAAGTCCCTGATTGGTTAGGTCAGATGTACTAGAGTTAAGTAAGGCAGCTTCTTGGGTATAGGTTGCAACTAAACTCCAAACTTTTGAGCACCAGGGCTGGAAACCACTGGTCTATAGACACTTTATGCTGGTGGGGGCAGGCAATTTAGCGAGTTATCTACTAAAAACTTCCATGCAAGTGAACACAGACACAATTTCATAGTTAACATATAGAGTGGACAATAACCCCCTGTTTTAAACATATCCTTTTAAATAAGGAAGCCAGGTTAGGATGGGGGAAGGTGGGAGAAAGCAATACTGTGTGTAATTTGTAGTGGTTGGTACAGCATAGAGGGTAACACTGCTGCCCTCCACATAACAGACAGTGGCTCGATGTCCTGGTCTGGCAAGCACAGCATACTACAGCAAGACCACAAATGCTCTGTTTCATCTTTCTGTTTTCAGCAGGACTGTCAATACTTTTCAACATTTTGGGGGGGGACTAAGCCAAAAGGGGAAAATATGAAAGACAAAAAGAGAAAGCCAAAGATCAAACAGAGAGACAGCTCAGCAATGAGGAAACAGAGGCACAGACAGGCTTACACAGATCAACAGGTGATGACAATCAGTAGTGAGCTGGATCTGCTGGTTGGCTGATGATTGGTGGACTGAGTCACATGACTAGCTGATTGATCTGAGGAGTTGGAGATCGTACTTGAGTTGAGAGTCCGAGTATAAACCAGGAAGCGTGATGCTGGTTTTCTCATAATAATTCACAAATTGAAAAACTCAGAAATAAGCTGTGCTGACATGCTGCATATGCTTTATTTGTCACCTGAACTCTCAGAAATAAAGGTAGCAAGCTGTCACTAAGGCAGGACCCCTCTTGTCACTGAGGTGGTACCCTCAAAGGTACATCTCAGTACCTTTAGTCAGGGATCATATTTGTACTATAAATCAAAGAAATTATATTATTTTATGTAAGTTGTACTGACTACACACACCCCATCTCATCTCCAGGCTTTTTATTGTATTGCTCTGTAAAACATTAGGCTATGAAAAGGTATAAACATGTACTTTTCATCTGGAAAAACACGTTTAAGGTTCACATCTGGACTTTAAAACCATATTTTTCACACCTCAAAGTTCTTAGAATTCAGTTGTATTTTCTGCTTTTCAAAATTGAATTAATTCCATTATACATTTAGATTCTTCAGTCAATACAACTGAACTACACCTGTCAGGTGGCCAGTTTAAGTCCAAATGTTCTTTCTTTTTCTCAATGAGGCTCAGACTCATAGTGCTGAGTTTTCTTCTCACAGTGGAAGGATGGACAGAAACACCTGTGGATGTTTTCAGAGATTTAAATGCTGTTTATCTGACAGGAATGGTTTTGGTGGTCTGTCAGATCTGACACAGTTGTTAAGAGTCCCATTGTCTCTATATCTTATTGTTTTATGTTTTGAACTACCTTTGGAAACTCTTGGTTTATTTTTTCTTATGCAAATGCATTACCTTCTATCTAATCTCAGAAGAGAATAACTTGTACTTACTGTATGTTTACTGTAAAGTAATTAAATAAAGGGTGATTTCTGACTTTTGCACAGTACTGTATATGAATTAGAGTGAAAATACCAATCACACTTTTTAATATTTTTTAACATACTTCTACAGAACATCCGCACACGTGTGGTGAAAGGCGTAGGATTCGAGCTGTCCTATGGGAGGATCCCAGGGAGCTTGTGCAGCAAATACATGATTGTAGATGGAGACAAAGTCATGTTTGGATCATACAGGTAGGTGGCTTGTGGCTTGTGTGAGGCCTGGCTGGCTCATTCACAACGGTAATTATACCAGTATAAATTACAATCTGTGAGCTTACTGTAATTAATAAAATGCAGTGGTTATCACACAGGTCATTAAATATTTGTATAAATTCTTCAATAAGTGGGTCCGATTTGTAGTCCTGTACACCCACTGAATTGCACTGTTTCATGTTTCTCCTGTACATACACACCTGATAATTATTGGTCCTCAATGTGCTGAATGTCGAGAGCAGAGAAAATGTCTTGAGTAGAACTGAAAGGGACCACATAATGGAATTTTGAATATATAAACACTTAAAGTTTTAAAACATACTTTTCACTCCCCACAATTCAAGAAAATTGATATCTAAGCAAATGAAAGCATCTTAAGTCCAGCACTGTCCAACATTTCTCATTATGATACTGCTGTAAGAATTTTATAAAAATGAGTCAACCAATTTCTACACAATTTTACTTAATTTTTTTTTTGTGGTATGCGTCTTATTCCATTGGGAGATCATTTTAATTGTTTTGGGAAATAGTGCAGACCAATATTGCTTGAAGTACAATTATCTGCCAATAGAATATAATAGAAGATAAAATGACTTAAAACAAGTAAATATGTCTAGAAATTGATAAATTATCAAAATATTCTTCAATTTCAGAAAGTCAAATATTAGATATGCTTCCTAGATTTAATGTTTTCACTTGCTTAAATATAATTTTTGCACTGCATTGCATAGAGTAAATATATGGAATCTAAGTAGTAAAAACAGCCCGTTTTCAATTCACCATGGTTGTGACATCACAAACATAAACACAATCAGATCAGATCAAATCCTTACACACATTTCAGACTGTAAAGAGTAGCAGGGTTTTGCTCTTGAGTCAAGGTCTCAGACACCAGTTTCTCTCATATTGCATGTTGACTGATTTGCAAACAAAGTTACGAATTAAAGTGCCAACCTTGCAGCAAATAAAGAAAATCTTTCAGTTCCAAACTTACATGTACCTTTACTGTAGTTTTGCTCCAGTCGTCATTACTGGAATGCCATTCTCCTGCAGCTCACAGTTGCTTTGGATTTGATATAAGTTCAATGAGCTTTTTGTTAATGAAAAACCTTCAGTATGATGAGCAAAATGACGCATTACATTCAATAAATGTGGTGTTTAAAGGAAAGGGACAACTTGAAACAATGGGCCAGAATGTAGTTTGCATAGAGAGAATACTATCAGGCACAAAATCTAATTTAGCTGAAGTTTAGAGAAAATTTAAGCTGGGTTGGCTATTAGGCTGGCTAGCACATCTGTAATACAGACTAGACTAACCACTCATTTCTAGTTGTTTTGCCTCTTTCCTTTAAGCACTGCATTCGAGCATTCGAGAGAGAGGATGGAAAATGATAATATAGAAAGTCTTTTTGAACATTATAACATAAAAACTAGAAAAAGTAAAATACTAAAAAAAAAAACAGAACAAGGACCCTGTGAGTGATACTTTTTCCTGCTTTTCGTAGTTTCTCCTGGACATCATCCCGTATGGACCGAAACATGATCACTGTAATGTCCGGCCAGATAGTCGACTTCTTCGACAACGACTTCAGGGAGCTTTACGCAATCTCGGACAAGCTGGACCTCTTTAAAGAATTCCACGTTGGGAAGCCAAGCACAGGGACCCTGGGCCGCATGACTGTCCCCAAGCGGCCCTCTCTGTCTGCCACCTCCCGCTTCCAGGTGAGCCTGGGGGACGCAGGCACCTTGAAAGTGCCTGAGCACAAATACTACAACCCTAAATACCTGCTAGCTTTTGGGAATATTCCTGGACCCAGTGGTTCCCTGCCTGACCTTTCTGGTAAGAAGCAGACAGAAGCATCTCCAGAAGAACTGGCATCAGAGAAGATTCCAACACAGGCAGGCAGTGACAAACTAGACACCTTGAAAAGACTACCCGCAGAGAGTACAGAGAAAGGAACCATCAAAAAGTTTTTCAATAAATATCGAAGCTCTCAAAAATCCAAAGGCAACAAAAATGATGATTCAGCAGCAGCAGCAGCAGCTGAGGAAGGTACTCCTAGTCCTTCTACCAGCAGCAAACCTGCAATGCCCAATGGCATAGAGGACCTTACAAACATCCCAGAAGAACCACCACCACCTGTGAAAGAAAAGAGCAAGAAGAAAATTAACTCATCACAACTGACCATTAACAGCCAGGGTGAGTATAGCATTGATCACTTTCATTGCCAGCTTCCTAGCAATGGATTCAAAGAATAGTTTGGTAAAAAATCAGATTTACATGTCCTTTTGTACTGCAAGTCTAAACGATCAGCCAAGACATGTGTAGTGTCTGAAGTTTGCTTCTTTGGTTTTGCACTGGAGCTACAAGGCTAATGCTATTAACATGTAATGGAAGCTTATACCCCATCAACTACTGCTAAAGATCAAATACCCCACCAATATATCATCATACATTTGCCTCAGAACATACCACCTTGTTAAGTAATTTCAAACAGACTTGCTTATGTGGTTTCTGACCCTGTATAATACACTGTTATCTATCAAAAAAGCACAGAAGTACATTGCACAGCTAAAAACAATAGCAGTAGCCATCTAATATTTGACTATTTTAACAGCCAACAATGTCATACAGTGTCAACAGTTCTATCTGAGATTCCCTAACAACTCTACATGGTTTGATGCAAATGTGTGATGATTTAGCCATGGAATTGCTAACACAATGCTAACTTACGGCTACCTTCATTGCTTGCTAGCTACATTAGCCTCATAGCTTCAGCGCAAAACTAGAGACATAAAGTTTAGATGCCAAACATATTTTGACTGACTACATTTGGGGTAAGAAGCAAATTGTGTAAATCGCCTTTTTTTAATGTTGTCAGTGATCCACTATTGAAACTGTTTGTAGTCTATACACTGACTTAATCTGGATGTCCTATGGTCAGTTTTCTGGACAGGAATTAGGCTTAGTGCTGGACTATACAGCATTTTGAATGGCGATTCCTCAGAATTGGAAAATATAATCCAGGACCAGGCTTTAACCAAACAAAAATATTTAGATCTGTCTTCTGATTCTTAAAATCTTTTGTTTATCTTGTCTTTTTTAGAAACAAAAGGCCGTAAACAGTCCAAAAATAAATGTGTCCAGTCCTGAAGAGCCGGATGGAACTGTGTGGTTGTTGACTTTATTCTCAGGTGCCAAAAAAGGGTTGAACCTGTTTAAAGACCTTTATTATAAGTATGTGTCATTTATTTCTGTTTTTATTTTGAAGAAGTAAAAGTAAAAGAATTCTGCACCAACTGTTTGAAAAGCTGCTAGATGAGGTTCAGTTGCTGACAGCTATATCCTTAGGCCATACTACAGAAGGCTATACAGATTGGGACTACAAGACTATTTGCATTAGTCATCTGCAAGCCCTTCACCCTTGGACAGTTTATGACCACAGGACTACTGGATAATTTTGGTCATCAGAGCTTTACTGAAAATGTTTCACTACCCAAATAAAATCTGTTCAGTAATGGTTCTATGGTGGCCCCTCTCCACTGATTGCTGGGATAGAGGAGGATGACAAATTGTGCAGCTATGGTCAGCAACTGTAAACTTACAAAGTGCCCTTATATGGTAGATGTTTCTGATAAAATGGCCAATAAGTGTAAGTACAAGGTGTATCTAATAAACTGGCAACTCAGTGTGTATCTGCTGTGAATGTCAAATGTATGCAAAACAGTCAAATATCTACAGTATAATAGTCAGTAAATGTTGTGGAAACTATATGTTTAAACTGTCCTTAAATGCTTTCAGGGGCAGATCTCAGGCCTTTAGCCGTAGTATTGGATCAAAGGCACATATGATCCAGTCTAAATATGTATCCAGTCCACTATATGTATATATATATATATATATAAAAAACAATTTGTTATTATTTGTCTGTTCTGTGAAGACTGATTGTAATAGAGAATGTGAGCTATGGCTCATGTTGTTGATAAATGATGTGAAAATAATAAGATGTATCAAGTGTGCCCTCTAGTGGTTAATTGTATGTATGTGCATGTATGTGTTTGTAGCAACACAACTCAGGTGACGAAAAAAAAATCCTGAATAAATGAGTTAAGGAACATATTGAGTGCAGATGCTTACAGATGAGCATACCTCATTACACAGTTAAACCATTAACACCTTATTAAGTTTCTTATGTGTAAAAATGCTGAGCAGGCCTAGCTGACCTCGACTCCTTTGAAAGAGGGGTCAGTGCTGGGGTGCGGACAGCAGGCACTTCAGTTGCAAAGTCTGCTCAGCTGGCTCTGTTTCAATACAAACAGTGACATCTGCATTTAAATCTATGCGAAAGACATCAGTAAACAGCTCTGGTAATTGTGGCCAAAAGCCACCTGGTGACTGTAATACTTGTGCCTTAGTGTGATATGCAAGGAAAACAGAAGAGCAACTGTTCCTCACGTGACCAAGAATGTCAGTACAGAACATGATCAGATTGTGGCAGCTAAAACAAAAGGCCAGTGCCAACCCAATACCCCAGAAGCTCACACATGATGGGGAACGTTGATGTTTACTGCTTTCTTTCTTTTTTTGTCAGCTTTAGTTAGCCATACTTTTGACTGCAATATTGTAAGGTATAGTTACAAAAGGGAAATTGGGTTCATAGGAAGGCTGATGTCTACAAAACTCATAGAATCTATGCCAAAAAGCTCTTCTGGTGGCTCAACACTTTACTCAGTAACACTTCATGTTAGTGTTTCCTTAAATTTGTCAGCTGTATATGACAGTTCGAACATTCTTGATGGGTTCTGCTGATTGGTGTTTGTATAAATGTCAGAGACGATGCACACACACCCCCATTATCTATGGCGCTTATCCTTCTGTATCATGGGGGGCTCTGCAGCTTATCCCAGCAGTCATTGGCCCTGGACAGGAGTCAGAGGCCATGTTTCATTTATTTATTTCCAGTTAAAATGGCCATTAAGTACAAGTTTTCCATTTTTCAGGAGGTTAAATATAAGATAATTACATTACATAAGGAAGGGGAGGTCAAATGCAAATAAGTGAAAGCAAGTGTGTACAAAATTTGAGGTGAAAAAAACAATATAAAGATACAGGGATAGGGCCACAAAAACAATCACTATCAGCAAACAGTGCTACAGTAAATACGCAGGTGATTCTGTCCATCCTTCCACTGTGAGAAGACCACTCAGCGCTATGAGTCTAAAAGGATGTATAGGTGTTAAGAAGGCCTTACTGAGGAAAGGAAACAGATGAAAAAGAACATTTGAGCAGGTAAAGAAACTGCTGGTGTTCTCAGAACAGTGTAATGACCATGTCTGAGTATAAAATAAAGCCCTGAATGCGTTTGGGATCACTTGAATCATGAGAAGCAGAAAATGCAGCCAACTTCTGAGACTGAACTTTGGAGATGTGGACAAATATACCTGCAGGTTTCTTTGAAAAACTGAAAGCAATTCTCCTGAAAAAAATGGAAGCTGTAATAAAAGTAAAGAGTTGACACATTAAATACTGGTAAAATGATTCTGTTTAGTTGCTGAGGCTTCTGGGCATTTTTCTGTTAAATATACACTTTCTGTTTTTCTCCTGACATTTCACCAGCACTTAGTATCTTACTGTAGATACTTACTGTATGTGTGTGTTTTTGAGTCTTGTGTGTTTTCAGGGTGTGTTGTAACAGCCCTTACCGCAGAAAGGAACGACCGTTCAGGGAACTGAGCGAAGGATGCTATCTGCTGCAACACTCTTAAACAGGAAGTAGAGAAACAGGAAATAGGGCCTGGAGGGTAAAACAGCACACATACCCAAACCACGAAACACATGAGCACTTCGACTGTGTACATAACTACTAATAGCTGATTTGAGCACAGTCCTGTAAATCTGTCAGTAATAATTACAATAGGGATGTGGTCCTAAACCAGACCTAAATTACATCCTCTGCTGTCTTAACACTATGATAATGAGCCAAGATTTAGGCTTGGCTAAGCCCTGGTCAGGAACTGATGAAACTCTGACTAAGTCTTTCCTTATCTGAAATAAATGGTGAACACGCATATTGTACAGTTCATTAGGGTTGAGTTTTGTAACATACACACTTTAAAAAACTGGTGCTACTGAAGGATCTTTGAGTGATGACATAGAATAACCACATTTAGTTCCCCAAAAAAAGGTTTGAAAAAGAGATTTGTGAGTGTGAAGAACTTTATAAAGGTTTAAATGTACTACTTAATAACTAGTACATGTTTATACAAAATGTATCTATGTGTGTGTGTGTGTGTGTGTGTGTGTGTGTGTGTGTGTGTGCGTACGTGTGTATACATATATATATACACGTACATACATATAAGGTCAGGGAGCTTCAGGCCAAACTGCTTTCTGAATGAGGCACAAGCACATTTAATCAGACCAGAGGTCAATGACATAGATCATAAAATCTGCCATTTCAAAACCACAATTACACTAGACCTTTGTGGTCTGTATCACTTGCTAAATTAGTGTGACCGAGGCTGAACTGGAAGACAAAAATGTAAACTACTGAATAAAAAAGTAAGTAAGACTACATTTTTACACACGTCAGAGCATAATGCTGCACACAGAATAATTAAAGGTGTTGATACCTAGCTTAGTTGGTGGCAGCAGGTTGATCTCTGTGTTCAGCTGTGTCAACTCACCTACCATAAACAGTAAAACTGCAAAAAAAAACATAATTCTACCAAATTAGCATTCAGAGTTATGGTAAAAAGTGCAGATAACTAGCATGGTTGGTAGCAGTGTGACTGGGGTGTGCAGCTGTGTTTAGCCAAGATACCAACCTAGTTAGAAAGCTGGCTTACTCATCTGTTTGTTGAGAATGTTGAGCTGAAGCAGAAATTATGTTATGTTTAATGATGAATAAGAAATGGCATATTCCAGGTTTTGCAGATGTTAAATAATTTGTATCTTTGGTAAACCAAACCTTGAATTCTTCATTTTGAAGCCATTTTTCTTGTACAAAAGCATTGGCACGTCTTTTTGGGGATTTCTTCCTTGGTCATTTTTCTGGTTTGTTTTAGACAGACACTATAGCTTGTGATGGCTCTTCCATTAAAAAAAGCCAAGTTGGTCTAAAATTGCCAGTAGAAGGGGGAAGTGGAAAGTGACAAACTGACCTTCGTGATTTTATTCTCTGATTTCTCCTCAACAGTTTGAGAGAACATTGCAAAAACCAGACAAATCAAAGTCAAAACTGGACACTCAGATATATAGCTAAAAAACCTAAAGGTGATTTGTGTGTTCAGCAGTGCTTAGCCAAGCTGCCAACCTTGCAGTTCAGAAGCTGGCTAACGTGCCTACCATAAACAATAAGTACAGGTACATGCAAAACATGGGTTGCATATGTGTGTTTGATAGAAGAGCAAACACATATATGCCTAATATATGGATCACAGATATAAATGTGATACATATGACGTACTGTAAATACATGCATGTCACATAAATGTGTATATGTGACTAATATAAATTGGAAAAAAGGGAAATCTATATATGCTGATACACCTTCAGAGCTTCGGCACAGCTGAATCAGTAGCACTATTGGTTGAGAATGCAGATTTACACGTTTACAAGTTTTCCAGAGTTGAACTTCATTCAAAGTTTTGCTCATGCAATTTATTTGGAAGCCCGCAATGCAAAACTGATACATCTTCCACTGAAATGACTGAATGCAGTTTCGCTTGCGATATTTTGCTGACAGACATTTTTGCGTGACTGAGCTTTATGGAATAAAGACAGTTTGGGGAAAGATCATGTAAAAATTTGTTGTGACTGGGTTTGGTAAGTGAATCCAAAGAAATGTTGGACGTGGACGTACACCTCAAGAAAAACATGAAATATGAAAAATTGGGGATGTGGGAATCCCTGGAACCTTTACATTAAATGGAGATTCTTTGAACTGACACATCTCATTTTACCCTTTTAACTTTCTATTGACTAAAATGACTTTTTAAGAAAAGTGGCTCTTCTACAGAATCATGCAAAGGATTTTTAAGAATGTAGGTTAGATAACGTAAGATTAGATAGAGTAGTAATAATAGTAATAGTAATAGTTTAGACAGAATAGTATCAGGTCCTCATAGGTAACACACATTTACCAGCATAAAAACCCTTGTTCACCAGAGGAGAAAGCCTGATAAAGACACTGACTTAACTTTCCTAACAAGTGTGAATTTCCAGTATTGCCAAGTCTATTTTTTTACTGAACAATGAGACACTGAAAGCAGGAGTGGAACAGAAACTGTGAGGTTTCTCCAGCTTTAACTTTGGCAAAACAGAGCACAAGCAGCCACACATCAAAACAGGTAAATCACTGAGCAAGGGCTTTGTGAAAAGACATCCTTTCACACACATCACTTTTACAGTACACCTACAAAGCAGAAGTGAAATTATTCATGCAGTTTCTCATACTGCCAGGAGGGGCCCTCAGAGTGAGGGGGTTTATAATTAGTTGACAAAATAGGGACCTGAAACCAAGAGAAACAGATGATGTCATAGCTTATTTCCTGCATTATTGGCAAATATTGCAAGACGTGAATCTTTTTTGTGCCTTTTCTTAACATCCGCACATGTAGAAAGGGAGTTCAGCCATAAACAATGGACACAATTTTCCCCAAATGTGGTTAATTAGCCAAGATGTTTGCTTCTTTATTTAGTTTTTATTGGAGCTACAAAGCTAATGTAGCTATTGAATAATAAAAGAAAACGATATCTCGCCACAGAAATATTTCACCAATAAATCATCAAACACTTGCTTTGAAACATGCTGTGTTGTTGTAGTAGCCATCTTCAAGCTTGAATTCTGGCTCTATGTCAATGTTTTTATAGAAAGGGTCAGAAATCACAAAGTCTACAACTACAGTATGATTCGTGAATGAGTGGGTGATGATATAGGCTTGCAGTGTGAGTGATGGTAAAAGTTTCCATTAGTTGTTAGCTACATTTGCCATGTAGCGCCGGTCCAAAATTAAAGAAGCAAACTTCAAAACATCTTGGCTGAGGAAAATTGTATAATATTACATTTGATTTTTGGTTAGACTCTCTTTAAAAGAACTTTCAGTAAAATATCTTTCACAAAATCCTGCACAATTTTCCACTTACCCACTTTAGCACTGGAGCTACGAAGCTAACATCGCTAACAAAGCACTAGTCAATCATCATCCAGCATCCAGTCTTCATTAAGGTCGTTGGACTTGTTGATGTAGTTTCAGACACTGTTTGACTGACTGCGAACTATAAAGATGAACATAACTTGTAGCTGAATGCTGCAGGCAGACATTTAAGACTCCCACTGATGCCTCTGCAGAATCCATTTCATTTTACATGCACGCTAGACATATGGACCATAGATTAGAATGGCGATTTTCATTGTCTCTATTCATAACAGATAATAGATCTTCAAGAAAACTCAAGGTAAACAATTATTTATAAGAGAAAAATAATATATAGAACGTACTTTGTAGCATTCTCATGGCTGCACGGCATCCATGCATATGACAGGCAGTTGAATTTCATCACAACACCTGTTGTCTAAAGTGGCTGCCTACATGTGCATTCAGCTACATGGTGAAGTTCCACCGTAAATCATAAACCACTCTGACACATCTGATGAAGACCTTGGTGAAGGCCTGGATGGGGTTTGACCTGCTTGAGAGAAGTATTAGACATGCTATTCATTGAAAAGATTTAGGTGACTACTGACTTCCAGAGTTTTTTAAGATTAAGTGACCCTTATTAGTCCCACAATGGGGAAATTTCACCTCCACATTTAACCCATCCGTGAAGTGAAACACCACTCACACACATACACTCTAGTGAGCATACACACACTAGGGGGCAGTGAGCACACTTGCCCGGAGCAGTGGACAGCCCAATCCACAGCGCCCAGGGAGCAGTTGGGGGTTAGGTGTCTTGCTCAAGGACACCTTAGTCATGTGCTGTCAGCTCTGGGGATCAAACCGGTGACCTTCCGGTCACGAGGCTGGTTCCCTAACCTCCAGCCCACAACTGCCCCAGTAATGCTAGCTTTGTAGTATCAATGTTAATTTGGACACGAAGCCTGACTCCATCAACAAACTATTCCTTTGTGACCAAATATAAACCTTGTTGGATAAAGACCCTTAGATCTCCGGATTAAATCCTGATGGTTTTGCTTTCTAATGGGAATGGGCTTATTGGTGACCATTCAAGACTTCTAGTTTCCTGCAGGTCATTTATAGATCCCATTAAGAAACCATCAAATACATCTGGAATCACCCGTTGAACCGTTAGATTCCTTAACATTGTGATATAAACCCATTAGGAAAACACAAAATACAATTAGTGACTATCGGACACTGATAGGAACTGGCAGAAGCGTTTAATGGTTCTATGGTTTGTTTCAGCTGCAAAATGTTCCCCTTGACCCAAATGTAGTCAATCAAAGATATGTTTGGTATCTGATGCTACTAAAACTACGAGGCTAATGTGGCTGACACATAAAGGAAGCTTATACCTCATTAATTTTGCAAGCAAAAAATGACACAATCCTCACCGACTTGAGATCACTTAACAGCCACATTAGGTTGTTCGGCTTAAGTGGTTTCTGACTATCTATAAAAATAGATAGAAGTACAGGCAAAATTCAGGCTTCATGGTAGCAGCTACCCCAGGTTCTAGCATGCACATTCTTTTGTCCAATTTTATACGTAACACTGCATCGTACAGTGTCAGAAACACATGTCTATTTAAGATTACT